>NW_020954596.1:17560225-17750046 GCF_900497805.2 Vombatus ursinus | reverse complement strand
TTTCTTTCTTTCTTTCTTTCTTTCTTTCTTTCTTTCTTTCTTTCTTTTTCTTTCTTTCTTTCTTTCTTTCTTTCTTTCTTTCTTTCTTTCTTTCCTTTTCTTTCTTCCTTCCTTCCTTCCTTCCTTCCTTTCTTTTTTCTGCCTTCCTTCCTTCTTTCTTTCTTTCTTCCTTCCTTTCTTTCTTTTTTCTTCCTTCCTTCTTTCCTTCATTCCTTCCTTCCTTCCTTTCTTTCTTTGGATACTAGGTCTCCAAAATACTAGGGTTTGGTAGTGCAGCAGCCACTGATGGACCCCATCCCACTTCTAATCAGCTTTGAAACTTTAGTCTGCTCTTTTCTTCTGACCTGGCCTAGTTTGCCCCTCCTTAGGCAACCTAGTGCCTCTTCACTCTTTGCTGTATTAGTTCTGAACTTAATATGGTCACCTGACTGGCATTAGCCCTCTGGCAGTTCAGAACCCCTGAACTCAAGAGAAGAACAGCCTCTACCTCCTTTAGTAGCAGGAATTGTAGGCATGAGCCACCAAGCCTGGCTAATATTACTTATTTTTCCTGTAGTGGAGAAAGCTTTGTGCTGGCTTATCTACATTTTTTCAGATAAGTCACATGTGCAGTATGGTTATTGGTCAGAATTGTGACTCTTGAACTGACTGGCTCACTTAAGAATCACATTAGAATCAGCAGCCCTGTTTGCTAACCTAATTACTGACTGACTTGAATGTTAATTCTGACACTATAAGGCAGGAATTGATGGGGCCAGAGGCTAGCCCAACTATTTTACTCAGCACCATTGTTTTTTGTCTGGGTCTCTTCCATCTTTGAATCTGGAGTGTTCAGAAAATCCTACATATCTTGAATGGACTCATTTCCTGTCCACCATCTTAATTTAAGGGTCACCTCCATTCAGGCTTTCTTGATTTCCCACTGCCTACTCTACCCCAACTAAAATTCATCATAGAACTCCATCTTGTAAATAGCTTGTTCTCATCTAGTTGATTGCATGTTGCTTCCTCCATTAAAATGTGAGCTCCTTGGGGGCAGGGACTGTCTTTTACCATTTTTTGTATCCCTAGTGACCAGAGAGGTGTTTGGTAGATATTTAATTGATTGAGTGACTATTTGGAGTCTATGACTCTGGTCTCTTGGAAGGAAAGAAACATTTATCAAGTGCCTTCCATGTGCCAGGCACTTTGCAAAGCACTTTACAAATATCTCATATTATACTCACAACAACCTGGGGAGATAGGTGCTATTATTATTCTGGTTTTGTGGTTGAGGATACTGAGGCAGATAGAGGTTATGTGACCTAACTTTAACCCTGGGTTACACAGCTAGTAATTGTCCGAGACTGGATTTGATCTCAGGTCTTCCTGACTCCAGGCCCAATGCCCTATCCACTGTGTTAATCTAGATGGAAGGACATGGACAAAAATCACTCAGAAAGAGAAGCCACAGATGAGTTACAATCTGTACCAGTATCCATACTGATGAGATTAGTGCTCCATTGAAGTACTGAATATGAAAGCAATGAGATACATCCAAGGGATAGCTTGATCTCTCCTATACAATTTGTTTCAATTCATTAAGTTGTTGTTTTTACTAAACATTGCAAAGAATTGAGATTCTTGGTAAATTATCAGATAGAATTTTTAATAGAATAGTATATGCAAATATGTGAGGCATATATGATTTTTGTTAATGTAGAGTACTTTCATTATGGGAACTCAATTATGATCTTATAGACAAGTTCTAGGAACTTGAATGAAGCATATAAAGATTAAGTGCCATATTTATAAGTCTCAGTGGTGGTATTTGAATTTGGGCCTTTCTGACTTGGAACCCAACACTCCATCCACTCCTCTATGCTGCCTGGGCTATTATCTTGTTTGGATATAGGTAATTTTTTTTGTCCAAAAATCTTTAATATAACAAGGAGGAAGGGAGTTAGTTTTTGTAGCCTTGGCTGGCACAGTGGCCCCTGGCACGCTCGAACTTTTGGCCCTTGGATCAGACACACGGTTTGGTGTGGCTGTGGGGAGTGCCCGGTGCCTTCCCAAAATGCCTGTATACCTCACGCCCTTCTGGGGACCAGACATCAAGACAGTGCCCCGGCCCTTGGGCAAGCTCATGGCCAGCTGGTCAAAGGTAAGGATCTTCCCACTAGCCTCGAAGATGCGATTCCGGGCATTGCTAGTAACACGAAGGGCACACACCTTCAGCTTGGGGACATCCTGGATCCTCACATCATCTGTCACAGTCCCAACAGCCCCAGTGTCTTGTTCTCCCAGCCAGGCAGCTTCATTTTCCTGATCGTTCGGGACAGGGACAGAGGGGGCCGTTTGGTCCGGCTCATGAACAGCCTTTTCAGGACAACCTTGTTGAAAGTTGAGTTGGTTCTGCAGGCCAGGAACTGGTAGAGCTTCACCAGCAGCTGCAGATAGATGTCCTGGCTCTTGGGCTTCTTATGCTGGACTTTCTGGTCCTTGTTATGGCAGATGTCAACTCCCATGCTGGCACCCTACCAAACACTGACCCAACCAGAAAAGTGGATATAGGTAATTTTTGAGAATTTGTTTTTTGGTGAGGCAATTGGGGTTAAGTGACTTGCCCAGGGTCACACAGCTAGTAAGTGTCATGTGTCTAAGAACAGATTTGAACTCAGGTCCTCCTGACTTCAAGGCTAGAGCTCTATCCACTGTACCACCTAGCTGCCCCCAGATATAGGTAATTTTTGAGCATGATGGTGGGCTATGGAAATGGACCAGCCCATATCTAGATAGATTCATCATTGTAAAGTTTGACATTAGTTAATTATTTTGCTGTTGCTTCATGAAGGGCAGCTAAGTGGTGCAGTGATAGGTGCTGGACCTGGAGTCAAGAAGACTCATCTTTGTTGGTTCAAATATAGCCTCAGATACTTACTAGCTGTGTGACCCTGGGCAAGTCACTTAACTCTGTTTGCCTTAGTTTCCTCATCTATAAAATGAGGTAGAGAAGGAATGACAAACCTTTCCAGTATCTTTGCCAAGAAAACCCCAAATGGGGTCACAAAGAGTCAGGCATGACTAAAATGACTGAACAACAAAATAACTCATGAAGCCATTTTCTGACATTTAAGGAGTTGTGATTTGCATTAGTGGAAGGGATACCCACACAAATGAACTTCTCCATCTGAGGTATTAACATAAATGAATAAAGCACACAATGCCTTTTATGCTATTTCTGTGGAATGCATTGTATATAGACAATAAATCACTACAAATTCTAGAAGTTTGGCTTTAAAAGGGAGGAATGAGAAGAAAGGATAGTTACAAAGACAGGGTCAAACAAAGGTTTTTGTGAGGAGGTAGAAGAGAGAGAAAGAGAGAGAGAGAGAGAGAGAGAGAGAGAGAGAAAGAAAAGGAAAAATGGTACTAGTGCTGGAGATGGAGGGGGATAAGTATGGAGGTAAGAAAGAGTGGAGATCCAGAGAACAGACAGAAAATTTAGCTTCTTGCCAAGTCTCCCTCATATTTATTGTCTTTTTTATTTAGGGAAAAAATAATCTTCCATGATTTTTTAGTTTAGAACCTGTTAGTTCTTTCCTCTTTCTTTCATCTCTTATCACCTACTTGTTTTCAGAATAGCAGCCCAGTATAATGGAAAAATTGTTGAACTTGCCTCCAGCATCTAGTTCACTACTTGGTGCATAGTAAATGCCTAAAAAATGCTAGACTTGGAGTTTGAAGACATGAGTTTTAGTCCTACTTTACATCCCTTACTAGTTACATGACCTTCAGTAAGTCACTTCCCCTATCTGAAAAATGTTGTGAGGAGGCCACAAGTTTTTCACCGTCCGGAATAAGGGAACCAATGCTAGAGAGTTTGACTGCTGACACATACGTCGCAGATAGAATTTGGGGCTAGGAGGTGGAGGACGATAACCTTGAATTTAATTTTTGTTCTGCTCAAATTCATTTGCTGGCCAAGCTAGAGGGAATTTTGGGAATTTCTGACCCTAAATCAGATGATTATTTGGAATGGTGGGCTGAAATTTAGAGTAATGAAGGGAGTGAAAAGACATAATCTTGGCTCCAACCCCACCTCCCTGATGTTTGTTCAGCAGCATCCTTAACTAGGTGCAGTGGCTCATAGTGTAGCCTCTGACCATGATTAAAGAGCCATCAGTTTGCTCTTACCAGTAGACTGTAGACAGGAGACAAAATGGTCTGCATGTAGTCTTGAAGAGAGATGAAGCCCAGAAAGCCAGGAAGCCCAGAAACAG
This sequence comes from Vombatus ursinus, assembly GCF_900497805.2. Classification (NCBI taxonomy): domain Eukaryota; kingdom Metazoa; phylum Chordata; class Mammalia; order Diprotodontia; family Vombatidae; genus Vombatus; species Vombatus ursinus. Next base: position 17,745,784 of record NW_020954596.1, on the reverse strand, counting down.
CTAGAAGACAAGAACTCAGTGATGACACAGTCAACGGAAGTGCCCAGCAGCGAGATCAAGAGAAGAGATAACCAACCTAAATGAGAGCAATGATCCCCAACAGAAAGCAGTGGGATAGTATAGCTAGAGGACAGCCCTATTGCAGTGTCAGAGGTGTGAGTTGCCCTGGACACACATGAGCTCTAGCCACAAGTGCTTCAACTTGTATGTCCTCCAACACAGAGCCCTGGTCACATGGATCTCTGTTATATGCTTCTTCATTCATGTTTCTTGGCCACATGCATACTCCTGATCATTCACGTTCTCTCTGTGTGCCCTACCCCTACGTAGCACCACATATTCACATTGGAAAATTTTTTTTACTATGTTATTTGATTAAATCACTTTTGTTTGAAATAATGTATCCTCTGGCAGACTCATAAAAGCAAACATATCAATGGGGGCTTGTGAGATCATTTTGAGTGGAACTGACAAAGTGCCTCAAACCTGGGGTGGTTTTCCTTGGGGCCTCATGTGCAAGAGGGGGTGTCCCAGGAACTGTAGTACTTGAACAACCTACCTTATGGGGGAGCTGTGAGGCTCAAATGAACTAATAATGAATATAATGCATTTTACTTTACAACTTTATAAAGCACTGTCTCTGTCTCTCTTCATATATTCAGTAAGAATATGAATACCTGTGATCCTTCTGAGCTGTTCCAAGTACAAGCTTCTCAGGTTCTCTAAAAAGAGGAAGGCAATCGGTTGTCTGGGAAAGGAACCAGAGTTGGAGGAAGAGTATAAATTTTTGTAAGATCACACCTTCTCCTTGGGACAATTGGAGCTGTCCTGTCAGACATGCCCTAAAACTTTCCATTGAGGAACAGCAGAAGGGTTTCTTCTGGGAGAATGAAAGACAGGATGAAATCATTTTGGTTATGAAGCAATTTTGCTTGGAATGAAGCATGCATGTTTTTCCTTCAACAGAGAAACCCAAGACTATGTCTGGATTTGGGGGAAGGGGGGAAGGGTGGAGATAATTAATTTTGGGAGGAGCTACAAATGTAATTAACAAAGTTAGGGTGGAAATGGTTCTGCTTGCATGTGTCCCTGAGCTGAGCAACCAGGCAACAAAGACAACAAACACCAGTCACAAAGCTGAAGTTATATGCACTCAAGGAAAGTGTTTATAAATTGGACTCAGCCACCAGGCCTCAGAAACATAAGAACCTGAGGAACTGAATAAGAAGCAGCCACAGACACACGGGAAGGACCTAAGGCACACATGCTTGGTTCACTGGCCTTTGAGTTTCTTTACAGGAAAACTATTAAAAGCTGAGCTCCCCAAAGAGAATCCTAGAGCTTCTACTTGTTGACTATGTAAGACCCTTCAACCTCTCAGAGCCTGTTTTCTTATTTGTAAAATGGGGATAACAATACTATATTACTTACTTTACTGTATAACAGCAACAGCAACAACAATAACAATAATAACAATAGCTAACATTTATTTGTCTCTTACTATGTGCTTAGCACTTTATTATTACTATCTCATTTGATTCTCATAACAACCCTGGAGGAAGATGCTATTATTATCCCTATTTTACAGATAAGGAAACTGAGGCAAACAGGGGGTAAGTGACTTCCCCTGGGTCACACAATTAGTAAGTGTTTGAGACCAAATTGGAACGCAGGTCTTTCCCACTTTTCCTTGCAGGATTGTAGTGAGAAAAGCATTTTGTAAACCCTAAAAAGCTACGTCAGAGATAATGTGGAGCAGTGGACAGAGTCAGCATCAAAGAAATGGTGCAAAGAAATGGACCAAGTCCCATTTCTGTCACTTACTGTTGGTGTGACCTTGGACAAGGCACTTAACTTCTACTGGCAACTCTCTAAAACTAGGTTTCAGAGAAGGTGCCGCTCTGACTTGGTAGAAAGAATTTCCCTAACAGGGAGCAATGAAGCAACTGGTCCAGTCTCTCTCCTTAAACAGCTATAGAAAGGAATGGTTTCAAAGAAACCTGGGAAGACTTGTAGGGACAGATGCAGAGTGGAATGAGCAGAAGCAGGAGAACAATTTATATAAAAACAGCAATACTGTAAAGCCAAACACCTTTGAGAGACTTATGAACTCTGATCAATACAGTGACCAACCCCAACTTCAGAGGACTGATGAGGAAACATGTTATTCACCTACTGACAGAGAGGTGATGGGGCCAAGGAGCAGTAGGAGACATTTTCTTTGGATGTGGCCAATTAAGGAATTTGTCTTGCTTGGCTACACATATTGATTATAAGGGTTTGGATTTTCTTTTCTTTATTTTCATTTGGAGGGGAGGTAGACAGAAGAGAAAAGAAAATTTTGTTACCTGAAAAAAATTAATTTAGAAAAGATCTACAGGAGTGGAAACTGTTATTGTTATTATTATCCAAAATGTGTGTTCATTTTTAAAGGTACCAACAAAGCTGGATGAACTTCTCTGTCTAGACGTGTGGTATTTGCTACCACTTAATAGCCTCATATTTACTGTATAAGACCAGTCCTATAGAAGACACTTATTTCCTCTTAGGTACTAAACCTGTATTTGGATAGTTGAACCTGAATTTGGTTGGTTGACAATAGGTTAAGTCCATCTGGCACCAGACAGTTATCGATCAGTCTGTCTGTCTGTCTGCCTATCTATCTTAAGAGCAAATGGTAAACTGGAAGCTAGACTGTGAGGAGAAGAATGGGACAAAGGCATGGTAGCAATGGGGAGAAATGTCCACTCTTTCCTAGCTGGAAGTGCTGTGCTAGGAAGCCCTAGGTAGGCTTTTGCCAGGTATACATCATTGCTCATAAAAGGCAGGGATTTTATTCTTTTGTTCTTTTATTCTTATGTGCAACCCCACAACATATGTCATAAGATATTCCATGAATGTTTGTTAACTAAATGGAATTATTACCACTAAAGCCTTCCTCCAATGTGCCAGAGTAATGTGGAAGTGACCCTGAAGGCCATGCTGGCACAGTACAAATTCTGGTGTGACTTTCCAATATTGCAAGGCTTTGGATGTGAGTCTAGTGTCTGAAATCCAAGGATCAGGTTAGCCTAGTTTAAAAAGGTTTGTAACCAGAAAGTTGACCACCAGGTCATTAAGTCTTTGATCAAAGAGCCCTTTGAATGATTTATAGAAATGCAGAAGCTCTGTGATCAGTATTGGTGGTGTGGGGATACACATTTCAACAAAATCCCAATTTTAAAAATAAATGTCACAACCACAGCCACAGGCCCTGGTCCAAGTAAATGAATAAGCACATTAACTTAATACTATTTTTTTTTTAGTTTTCTGTATGTAAAGGGGATGGATGTATTCCCTTAGTAAACCACATTTCCCTTGAACCTGAGTAGTAATTTTCACATCATGGGAATGTGCCACACATTTTTGTTCAGTTGTGTCCAGTGCTTTGTGACCTCATTTGGGGTTTTCTTGGCAAAGATACTGGAGTGGTTTGCCATTTCCTTCCTTACCTCATTTTACAGATGAAGAAATTGAGGCAAACAAGGTTAAGCGACTTTTACAGGGTCACACAACTGCCACGTGTCTGAAGTTGGATTGATGAGTCTTCTCGACTCCAGGCCCAGAACTCTATCCACTTTGCCACCCATAGCTATGATCATTTAATAATCATTAGGAGCTAGCAAAGAGTGTGAGGTTCGTGTTTTTTATTTTAAGAGCAAACAGTAGACTGGAAACTGGACTGTTAGGAGGAAAATGGGACAAAGACATGGCAGGATTGGGGAGAACTGCCCACTCTTTCCTAGCATGAAGTGCTGTGCTGAGAAGCCCCAATCTCTTCTTGCCTGTAGTGTCATGAGAACACATGTGAGTCAGTCCTTGATGTTAGTGGCAGAGGCAGATGGGCAAAAGAGGATGGAAGAATAGAGCCGAAAGAGCAAGAAAGTGCTTTTAGGGGTACTTGACCTACTTCATCAGATAGACAGGCAGAGTTGCACAGACCCCAAGCTGTAGCACCCATTTCTAGATTAACTGCATAGACTCTCCTGCTGTGTGTGGCTAGTTTGCAGGAGAGGCTCTAGTTTATTCATTTATTTTTTATTATTATAGCTATAATCTACAGCCAAGACTCTGAACTTAATGGTGCTATTGAAGACATTTATCTAATAACTTGCCAAGAGTGACATTGCAAATTTCTTCTGTTCCTATGTGGAGATATCAGCTAAGACCACTTTCCTCCCTACCTCCCACTCTTTTTTATTTAGAAAACACATATAAAGAAGAGACAACCATTTTGGAAATGGATACCAGGAATGTTATTGCTAGATTTAACCTTTGGCTTTATTTCAAGTAAATGAGTCCTGTGGCTGATCTGTGGTTGACCTTAAAAGAACATCACATACATACATGCACACATACACACATACATATATATAAGTATATGTATGTACAGACATATATACATATATATAATCAATGTCTTGAATAAAGGCAGAGGTGGCGTGTTTATCAAATTTTTAGATGACAAAGCTGGAGGGCATAACTAACCCACTGCATGATAGAGTCACAGTTAAAAAACAAGTCTTAATATTGGGCTGAATTGAACAAGATCAATATAACCCCCCACCCCTCAGGTGCCGGTGCACAAGAGTACATTCATCCGTAAGTTGCCCTGCCATGAGTGGGGAAAGGGGACACATGCTGGAAACAAGTGTGACAGTAGAGCACACATGTAGGGAACATATGACCTGGAAACAGGATGAAAACTCATGCCTTGAAATTACAAAGATGTCAGTGTCAGTGAGCTACTTTCTTCCCTGAATTGCGGTTCTCTGCTATTGTCCTTTTTTTCTGCCGTGTTAGTTACCTTTTGCTAATGCCTTGGGGGCGCTTTAATTCCTCTCCATTTGTGGCAGATGCACCTACTTGAGGTGCTCATACTGCTACAGTAGCTGGACAACTTGGTCCACAGATGCTGCTACTCTCTACTACCATCTGCTGGTACTTACCAGCTATGCAGCTTTGGAGTCAGCTTGATCTTTATCTTTATAACTCCACTGACTGTCTTTAGCTCTTTTGTGATGCTAACCCCCAAGTAGCCACACCCAGACACCTAGACAGAGAAGCCCTTTGGCATCTTTATGCCCATCTTCTGAACAGCTTTTTTTTTCTTTTTTTTTATTTAATACTCTATGTAAACTTTTTTTCTGGGTTATGGTCAGAAAATTCCTTTTGCATTCCTTTTATTTTCTATCATACCCCTGGAATAGCAAATCATTCTCACGGTTTGATCTGAAAGTACCATGGAACTCTGGTGTTTTCAAGCTTCAGTACCTACAGGAGCAAATAAACATTTATTGTGTATTTATTTTGTACACACTTTTTTATGTGCACATCTCCTGGATAGATCGTAAGCTCCCTGAGGGCAGGGACTATTTTATTTTTGCTTTTGTCTTTGTATGACTAGCACCAAATACAATGCCAGGCATACTGAAGGTACTTAATAAATCCTTATTGATTGTGTTCATGCAAATCATAGGATTAAGCTGGGTGGAGAAGATTAAAACAGAGATGACCTCTGCCCTGCTTACTCGGGGCAATCAACATTGCTGTGCCCTCAACAACTCCCAAATAATATACTTGTTATCTGGGTAAATCACTTGCAGCTTCCTAGGACAGTTTGTGGATGAGTATCATAAACAGTCACTAATCAGTATACAATTCAGATAGAGACAGTCATTCCAAATAGCCAGTAAAGTGTGCAGATAATTGATCAGTCAATCAACAAGCATTTATTACCACATTGTTCTATGTGCTGGAGATACAAAGACAAAGTAAAAATAGTCTCTGCCCTCAAGGAACTTACATTCTAATAGATGCAAAACCTATATAAATCAAAGCATACAAGATTACTACAGAGTAAATGGAATGTAACCTTATAGGTGGTACAGTAAATAGAGCTCTAGATTTGGGAGTTATGAAGACTCGACTTCAAAAACCTACCTCATATACTTAACTAGCTGTGTGATCCTGGCAAATCACTTCATCTCTGCCTGCCTCAGTGTCCTCAGTTGTAAAATGAGGAACATATTAGCACCAAATCCCAAGGTTGTTGTGAAGATAAACAAGGTGATATTTGTAAAGTGCTTTATAAACCTTAGGTGCCATATAAACACTACTATTATTGATATTTATTATTATTTTGTCTTTCCGTACTTGAAATTGAGGTCCATACCCACCAACTTGGAACTATGTCAATGAGATAAGAAGTCTCACTCAAGGTCAGTCTTCTGTAAATGCAATAGGTTTCTGATGGCCACACAATCTAGTATATAGCACAAAGGACTTACTAGGATACGAAGAAGTGAATGTATGAGGCCCTTGATTTAAAAGTCATTTGTTTGTCATTTTTGTTCTAATAATCTCCGACAATGCTAGAAAGTTCATGCCAGATTACACCTTTTAGCTAATCCTTTGGTTTTATTTCTTCTCAACCATATAACCACGGGGAAGAAGTGAGATAATTAGTAATGATGACAGTCATAAATTTCAGATAGGAGCTGTCCAAACCTGGATCTTTAGCATTAGGGCATTCTTTCAACATGGACAGGTGAATAGCATTTCTTCCTTCCTGGCTTCACTACTCACTCTTTATTGAGTTATCCATATGTGTTATCCATGTACTTACAAAGACTCTGCAAAACTGTCACGTGCCAATCTATAGCTTCTGATTAGCATCTTCCAACAGTTTGCCAACTATTCCAGGGCAGCTAGGTGGCCCAGTGGATAGAAACCTGGGCCTAGAGTCAGGAAGACTCAACTTTGTGAGTTCAAATCTGGCCTCAGACACTTAGTAGCTGTGTGACCCTGGGCAAGTCACTTAACCCTATTTACCTCAGTTCCTCTGTAAAATGAACTGGAAAAGGAAATAGCAAACCACTCCAGTATCTTTGCCAAGAAAACCCTAAATAGTGTCACAGAGAGTCAGACATGATGGACTGAACAATAAAAACTCTTCCAATGTCTTTCCAAAGACAGTGCAATCACTCAGCTATGTTATCACCTATACTATCTAGGCAGTTTATCATTCTAACCATCTACATGAGCATTAGCTTATTTCTGATAGCAGCCACTGGGCAGATGAGAGTTATCTCCTTGTCTTTTTCTCCTGCAGGGACCTATTAATACCTATTGTACAACTTTAATGCTGAAAACCATTGGTTTCCTAGAAAACATTCCAAGTCATCTCAAAATTGTGCCATAGCAGACTGATCCACTTTATTGCTTGCATTCCATTACCTTTTTGTCTAATTTAACCAGACTACTTACTAAAGTAAGGAGCCTTTGCACAAAAACTATATTGACATAACGAGCTGGGAAGGAAAAGAAGGTATGTGACTAAAGAGGAGGAGGCAGGAGCCATAATTTGAATGAAACTTCTTAGATAAAAAAGATTATGCATGTAATGGTAAAGTAGTAATGGGGAATAGGGGGCGGGGCAGGGTGGAGTGCTAGTTGATTTGAGGGGTCATTTCCAACGGTTTATACATGTTTGGATATTTTCAGTCTTCTCCATTGCCCTCTTCTTCCCACCCCCATCCAACTGCATTTCCTTATAATTCTCAGTAGAAAAAGAAACTATAGAGTAAAAAAAAAAATTCATAAGTGACAAGTAACAAGAGGACTGGCAGTTTAATCTTGCACAATGTCAGCCCTGCCCCCCTCCCCCAGCAAATGAAGGTCAATCAGCCAGCGCTGTACCCCACCCCACTTCTCTTTTCCATCACTACTTTACTGTTATACCTAGAATCTTTTAAATCCAGGAATAGTCTCATTCAGCTAGATAGGACAGTAAAGTGCTGGGTCTGGCATCAGGATGATCTATCTTCTTCAGTTCAAATCTGATCTCAGACACATACTAACTGTGTGATCTTGAGCAAGTCACTTAAACCTGTTTGCCTCAGTTTCCTCATCTGTAAAATAAACTGGAGAAGGAAATGGCAAACCATTCCAGTATCTTTGCCAAGAAAACCCCAACTGAGGTCGTGAGGAGTTGGACACTATTGAACAATAAGTCTCATCTAGTCTATGGCTCCCATCTTCTCCTCCTTATTTACACTCTTTCCTTTCCTGTCCACCTCATCGTATCTGTCAAGCATCTGTACAAAGATTCATTACTTTAATAAGCAGTTGAATTGATTCAGATAAAAGGGTGATTAAGATGCAAGCAATAGACTGTGTATGTCAACAGAAGCTAATATTTACATTAGCTGGCCATGCTTCAGAAAGAAACAGAGTGCTCACCTCCTTAATGCCAATCCTCCAAATAGCAGCAGGTTCTGAGGAGGTGTGATCCTATGACTCCCAAATAAGTACTGATCTGGGTGCTGGAATTCTCAAATAATGGAAGAAAATCACCTCACCGATTGCTTTCTGCTTTTCCAGTGTTTGTTTGCAAGGAACTTGCATACCCTGACTAACTTATTCTTATCCCAGTTTTCTGTCAATAAACAATAACCAGCTGTGTTCCAGGCACTATGCTAAAAGCTAGGGATACAAAAAAGTAAAAGTCAGTCCTTGGTCTCAAGTAGCTGACTATCTAATGGGGGTGAGAACATACCAAAAAACTGTACAAACAAGCTATATCAGGAGAAATTAGAAATAATAGAGAGATTACTTTCAATACTGCTGAAGGAAGATGACAGACTATTTGCTCTCCTTCTCTGGCTTGGGGGGAAAGTCTGTATCCACAGTAATGACCTTCACCCCATTCCAACTCTTTTGGTCTCTCTGATCTTCACTTTGAAATCTGTGCCCAATACCTTCTGTGGATCTCTTGAACAGATCCTTGAGAAATCGATCTCAGCACTCACATATGTTGTTGCATTAATATATGTGCCATGTCCCCCTGCTGGAGTGTGAGAACCTTGAAAGCAGTGGCAATGTCTTAATTGTTATTGTATCTCCCCTCGAGCCTAACTTAGTGTTTTCATAAGGTGATTGACTTTGGACAAATAATTTCTCCACTCCAGGCCTCAGTTTCTTCACATGTTAAATGACAGGGTTGTACTTAGTGAACTCTAATATTTCTTCCAGCTCTGAATCCTATGATTCTATACATGTGCTTAATATGTAGGCCAGCCCTTCAGGAGTAGAGTAGTTGAATGAATAACCCTGCCTGGGGATCCCAATCTTGACCTTTCCCTCCGTCTCCCTCCTCCCCCATCCTTGGGTATTTCCTTCTCCTCTTCCCTCCTGTGTTCTGTATATATGTTTAGAGGGATTGCTCAGTGGGAGAATAGGGTAAGAAAGAGAAAGCTAAGGCTAATGCCAAGAGCCAAGGGTGACCTTGGTATAGGGGTGGACTTTGGTAGTGGTAGTGGGGGATGGTGGGTCACACTCAGTTTACTCACTATGGTGAGTCTGGGCTCATTAAACATGAATCTGTTATCTAGTTCATTTTTAGCCTCAGTAGGCAGTTCTACAAAATAGTGAGTGAAAAGATCATTTAGGAGTGCACATGTATAACTTATATCAAATTGCTTACCATGTCAGGGAGGGGTGAAGTGAGAGGGAGGGAGGAAATTTGGAACACAAAGTTTAAAAAAAAAAGAATGTTAAAAATTATCTTTACAAGTAATTGGGAAAAAGTAAAATATTATTAAAAAAAGAAAAAAAATTATTTGTAGGTGGATAACAGTCATAAAACTTATATGGGCCTAAGAATACTCTCTGGATCTGGGTCTAGGTCTGGATTTAAAGGGCTCAAAAAAAATGTTCTATGGTGCAGTATAAGCCTGTAGATTCTATCAAACTCAGCAAAGCCACGCAAAGGAAAAAGAAGCTTAAACAGATGCCCTGCTTGAATACAAAGTTGACCTTCTGGGGTGATGGGGTGGGTAGAACTTTGGCTTCTCCCAGGTGGACCTAATCCAGCTTTCCCTGCCCAGGGGAGAGGCAATTCGGGGAATGCTGGGCCCAGCTGTTATGTCTGAGGTGCAAGAATGACCCAATGCAGCTATAAATCTCTGAGGAAACTCTATGACTGATTCAAATAATCAGAGAGCAGAGACAAGCTAAGAGAAGCTGCTTCCATCCACCTTTGAGCCAGCTTGGGGATATTTCACCTCTTGTTAATCTAAAAGTACTTTCTGGTTTAATAAATAACAAATGCAAATGCCATTGATTTGTTTTAAAAGGTGTGTCTAAAGAGAGCTTAATTCGAACCAGGCATTATTGCTGAACCACTAACCTTAGAAATAAACAGGAACGTTGGCTGAACAGCTGAACTGTTGGGGGGAGCGGAGAGCTGAGAAGGTGGAAAGAATCAACCCATATCCAGAAGCCCAGAAGCTAATGAGGACACAGCTTGGTACAGTGAAGGCAGCAACAGGCGTGGGACTTAAGCCATTTGGGTTCTGTGGCTGGTCATCAATTTCATCTACATGAATCTCATTTTTCTCATCTTCCTGCACTAAATCCGTGCTAGCCAATGTTTGAGGTACTGGTAAGACAAGAGGGACTTACGCTGTGCCTTTGGGACCTCTAGCGCTGAGGGCTGGGAACACAAATACAAGGATAAAGAGACAGTGCCTGCCCACAAGGAGGTTACATTCAAATGGGGTAAGAGAACGTTTAAAGGAAGCTCAGAAAGTTGAGGGGGTGGAAGGGAGGAGGTGGTGCTGGGAAGTCCAGCCCTTTAGGAGAAGAGCCCAGAAAAGAAGGAAGGAGGGAAGGTAGGCCTGGGCACCTCCCTCAAAGTGGAGGTCTGGGGAGGAAAGCCAGTCACAAGAAAGGTCAGCGGGAACTTCCAGGGTTAGGAGGCTGCGGTAGCTGTGGAGAAAGTCTGAAGAACAAAGAGGGCCTTCAGAGATGAATGAAGACCCGGCTGGTCTAGGCACTTTCTGGGTTCCGTGTTCTCCAGCGTCTTGAATCTCAAACAGTCTGTGAGTCTGTTCATTGTTTTCCAAGCACTCTCTCACGGCCTGGGACATCGACATGATCGGAGGCCTCTGTTAGTCCATAGCCTTAAAGCCTGCCATTTGCTGTGATCAGTGTTTTCCAACCATGGCACTTTGGGAAGGAAATAAAAACATAGCTTTTGCTCTATTATTTTTTTTAAAAGCCCACAGTCCAAATAAAAATATAATATTTCAGAGTTTGATTTATTTGTGTTAAAGGGACTGTGTCTGCCTTTATGTTCTGGACAATGCCTCTAGCGCTGCTAGTGCACTATAAACATGAAAGAACGGTAAATAATAATAAGGTGTGTGTTAAAGCTGCTCATTAATGATTTGGCTTTATTTCAGAGGCCCCTACAGAGAAGCTTGTGGTATTTTTGAATACCACTGAGTAGAACTTTTTTTTTTTTTTTTGGTTTGTTTCCATTTGGGGAAAGCATCTGTGGTGTAGTAGGAAGAATTCTGGAGTCAAAGTGTGAGCTTTATCACTGTGACACTTCAGGAGTACTACTTGATCACTCTGAGCCTCAGCGTCCTTATCTTTAAAATGGGGATAACAATACTTGAAGGCCTACTTACATTATAAGTTGTGATTGTTGTAAGGACTAAATTCCAATATAGTATGTAATTTTTTTTGTCACTGTCAGATCCAATATAAATGATAACTATTATTTTTCCTTCCTCCCTCCCTCCTTCTTTTCTCCCTCCCTCCTTCTTTCCTCCCTCCCTTCCTTCTTTCCTCTCTCCCTTCCTTCTTTCCTCTCTCCCTTCTTTCTTCCTTTCCTTCCCCTTCCTTCCTTCCTTCCTTCCTTCCTTCCTTCCTTCCTTCCTTCCTTCCTTCCTTCCTTCCTTCCTTCCTTCCTTCCTTCCTTCCTTCCTTCCTTCCTCCTTCCCTCCCTCCCCTTTCCCCCCTTCCTCTCTTCCTCCTTCTTTCTCTTCCTCTTTCTCTCCTTCCCTCATCCCTCTCCCCCTTGGCCCACCCCACCAAGGTGTCCTTTGTACAGAGGAAAGCCATAGGATAAATTCATTTAGGTGCTAGGGACTTTCTCTAGATTGTGACACAATACCTCAGCTGCTGTTTCCCTCCACCCATGAGTCCCTCTTCTCTTATTGGCAAGTTTTGCCCAAAACCTCTGTTTTGAGAACACCATCGTTCATTCTTTTGACTTAGCCATCCTTCTGCCGAATCTCTCCTTCCTCTTTCAACTTCCTTTTATGTGTTGTCTTTTCCATTAGACTGTAAGCTCATTGAGGGTAGATACTGCTTTGCTTTTTCTTTTTGCTAGTATTTGTATCCCTAGAGTTTAGCACAGTGCCTGGCATATAGTAAGCACTTAAAAAAATTTGTTGACTTGATATAATAATGTATTATTCCACTCAGGAATGCATTTTAAAAGATGACCAAAATATATCTGTTAAGCACTTATTACATGGCACAGTCAGGTGAGAAGTTCCCAACCTGGTATACATATACCCCTACTTAGTTCATATTAGAAGCTTGTCAAAGGAGTATGGGGAATATTTGGTATGCTCCATATTATTGTATTGAAATATTCCAGAAACACTAAATTGATTTTCAATCAACGAACTTATAAACTTCCTAGAGTACCCTTGGAGAAAAAAATTAGTCAGTCTCTTCATATAATTTCTTATAAGAATATACATGATAAGCTCTAGAATTTATTTCCTTTTATGTTGAATTGTTGGCATGGGAATGATAACTGAAAAGTCCAGGTATTACAGAGAACTAAAAAGGTTGGCAACCTCTGTACTAAGTGTTTAATCACTGCTTGTTGACTGATTGATTGCTAGGGATATAAAGTCAGATATCCTGCCTGATCTCAAGGATTTTACAATCCCATCTTGGACTAAGAACAGGTACACTCAATGAAACCGTGTTATAAGGGAGAGTGAGATTATTAATGCAGCCCACCTTCATCTAGGACCTTCACCATCACAAAGCACTTTGTTCTTTAAAATGTTTAATAAAATGTGATAACTTTAATTAAAAAAATGCTTGTGACTTGTCATTAGGTAGACCATACACTTGCCTACTGAACATAGCCGGGAAAAACAAATCTACTCTTCAGTGACTGGCATTAGATTAAAACCAAAACGTCTGTTTTCAATAGGATCGTTAAGCGGATGCAATTTGGATTTTCAACAAGATCTTTAAAATAAAACAACAAAAGTACATGCTGGCTGTTACCTCATAAAGTACTTTCTTTACGATAATTCTATGAAGTAGGTGGTGTGTTATTATCTCCATTTTACAGAAGGGGATACTGAGGATCATAGAGTGACCCAAGACCTGACTTCAGGCTCAGAGGTCTTTCCACCCTATCCTTCTGCTTTTCAGATAAAGGAGAGTCTCAGGCAAAGACTAAAGGTATGAGACCCGTTGAGGAGAGAGAGATAACTTTCATCCTTAAGTGGGAGGATTTCCAGTTGGTATAGAAAGACTTCATGGAAGAAGTGATATCTAAATTAGATTCAGCTTCACAACCAGAGCATTCAAGAGCAGAATGGGCTGCCTCCAGAGGCTTCCATCTTTTCTCACTGGAGGTCATCAAGCAAAGATCAGATAATAATAATAATAACTAACATTTATATAGTGTGTTTACTATGGGCCAAGCGTTGTTACAATTATTATCTCACATGATCCTCACACCAGTTTTGGGAGGTAGGTGTTGTTCTTATCCCCATTTTACAGATAAGGAAGCTGAGCAAATAGAGGTTAAGCGACTTGCCCAGGGTCACACAACTATATGTATGAGGCCTGATTTGAACTCAGGTCTTCCTGACTCCAGGCTTGGCTCTCTCTATCCACTGTGCCATGATGGTGAGGGTTTTCCTTCTCAGGTACATCTGGAGAGGGAGCTTGGTATAGTGGGCAGATCACTGGTCCTGCCCAGAATTGGGGCTCAAAAGATGTTTCTCAATGATGATAACAAAGTATTATTTATTTAATAACAGTTCATATTTACATAGTGTTTTAAGGGTTGCAAAGTGCATTTTATATGTTTTATTTCTTTTGGTACTTACGACAATTCTGTAAAGTTGGTGCCATTTTTATCTTCCTTTTATGGATGAGAAAACTGAGCCTGGGAGACATTTATCGACTTGTCCAGGGTTACGTAACTCATAAGAGTCTGAGGCATGATTGAATCCCAAGTCTTCCTGTCACCAATTCCAACACACTCATTTTGAACCTTTTTGGTGGAACCACCTCCACACCCTCCCAAGCTGGGGTGGGATAAGAGGGGAGGAGAAAGCTGAAACGGGCCTGTTTTGCTTCTTACAATGCATAATTGACAAAATTACCCATTTTCATGGTTTCTACCAAAGGCCAGAATTTAGAAACAGGGGATGGCTTATAAGCCTCCCAGAGGGAAGGGGAGGCTGTGAACACTTAACACATCCACCCCATCAATGGCACAAACCAATCACTTGTGAAGCTTTCCTCCACCATTGTTTTTTCTTTTCTTTGCTTTAAATGTGATGATTATTAAAAGCCCAAACATGCTCCTGGAGAATGGGGTTTGAAACAGGCCCTGTTTAACAGCAGTGATATATAGGACTGAAAAACTGTTAAAAAAGGAGATGGATGGTCAGGCTGGGGAGGCTGTTCCTTTCTTTTCTGGGGAAGCAATCTTTGCAATAGACAGGAAGTTTGTGGGGAGCCTGCATTTGGGACTATGCTGAAGACATCAGGGGTCTGGGCTTTTCAAAGAGTACAGGGGGCTCTTCTTGGCTACTCAGGATTTTTCTCTTCCACATTTTGCTTCCCTGTTCATTTCACAATGTCTAACAAACCCCCTATCATTTGCTTTTTGCTGCTTTTAGCTATCCATTGACAACTTCTGACAGATGAAATCAATGAAGTGTTACATTGGCAGGTTTTCTTTTTGCTCCAAAGCCTTCCCCAAAAGCACATTATATCTAAATATTTTTTAAAATTTTTTAAAATTTAAATTAAAAATTTACTTTTTTAAAATTAATTTTTTTAAAAAGCAGCTTAACTAAGGAAGGCCACATAGACTAATGGAATATCATTGATTTTAAGTCCAGATTCAACTTTGACTTCAAGACCCCATGTGACACTTAAACAAGTCACTTCTCTTTTCTTGGTCTCCATTTCCTAATCTGTAAAATGATAGAGCTGGACTCAATATAAAAATAATACTACCTAGCATTTATATGGTGTTGTAAGGTTTATAAAGAGTTTTACATAATATTATCTCATTTGATCCTTACAACAACCCCATGAGATAGGTGCTATATTATCTTCATATTACAGATGAGGAAACCGAGGCGAATGGAAGTTACATGACTGGCCCAGGATTACAGAGGTAGTAAGCATTTGAGGCAGAATTTGAATCCATACATTCCTGATTCCAAGTGCAGTACACTGTTCTCTGAGGCACCTGGTTGCCACAATATTGATTACCATCCCTTTGGATGCTAACATTCTATGTTCTGAATTCTACAATCTTTTTTAGCTCTGACATTCAATTTTTAAGGTGTTTTCTAATTTGTCACATAGCAGAAATAGCCCTAAACTAAGTAGAATAATTAACTTTTGGTTTAGTGACTTTGGCAATTAATTTCATTCAGTCATTCTTGAACCATTAATTAAGCATCTAGCATATGCTAGACCCCACACTAATATAAAGATGGATAAGATATAATCTTTTCTCTCAAAGACGGGAGCCTCCTCAACTCTCATTTTCCTTTTTTGTATATAACAGGGGGCCTGCCAATGAGCCCAACCCTTATGGACTCCATTCTCAGACCTTCTGGTAGTTCCTTACCTTTTGAAGGTCATGTGTCCGTAGCCATCTCCAATATCCTTGACCTAGAAGAAGGAACAGTAAAGGCAAAGAGGCAAAGAGCAGATCCCTATATTCTCAGGCCATGTGCCTTTCTCCTTAAGAATTATTTCTCTTTTTTCATCAGAATGCAGCCAGGTAAGAAGGAGCCAGACCAAAAGGGACAGGCCCAGGTTGACTAGTGCCTTTTCTATTCATCCATGTTCAGGCTCTATAGCTAATCTAAAAGGTTCTTCTTCACTATGGGTAAGCAGACTGGAACTAGTGACTGAATGCCTATTCGTGCTCCAAAGTTCAGATGAGAATCGAATCAGCCAAGCAGCTGATGGTACAGTGGATAGAGCACTGGGCCTGGAGTCAGGAAGACCTGAGTTCAAATCTGGCCTTAGAAACTTACTAACTGGGTGACCCTGGGCAAATCATTTAACCTCTTTTTGTCCCAGTTTTTTCATATGTAAAATGGGGTAATAGTATCACCCACCACACAGGGTTGTTCAAATGATCAAATGAGATAATAATTGAAAAGCAATGGCTGGTACATAGTAGGTCTTATATAAATGCTTATTCCCTTTACCTCCTCTCATGCTCATAAGGGCTGAATTCATTGACCAGTGAGTACCTTGTTGCATATAAAATGAAGGAGTGAACTGAATTATTTCTAACATTCATTCCTACTCTAAATTTAATGGAACACTTAGCAACGCTATGTTGGCCTCTTGATCAGGACATATTTCCTTTCAGTTTAATTCATAGAGTCTTAGCAATGGAGGAGACAACCCACACCTCTTGAAATCCCCTTCATGTGATTCCTGATCTGCCATCTTCTAGTCTCTAATTGAATACCCCCAGTACAGGGAGCTGAACGCCTTCTGAAGCAATGCATTCCATTGCTGGACAGTTCTATTTGTTACACAGTTTTCTCTATCTTGATCCAAGACTTTTCCTCCTATAACTTTCATCTCCTGGTGATAGTTCTGGTCCCTAGAGCTTCCCAGAATGTCAAAAAAAGTGGTTGGGTAAAGGAAAGGCTACTTTGAAAACATTTCTTCATTCAGAGCCAGAGAATAATGCTCAGAGATGAGAGATGGAGTTTATTGTTTGTGAAATAACTGAAAGACTAGTGTCATTGGACCCAAGAGTACGTGGTGGGGAGTAAAGTGTAAGAGGACTGGAAACGGAGGAGAGGGCTAGGTTATGCATATGACCATGATTCAAGACCTAGCCCTTTTGATCTTGCACTATTTCCTTTCAGGCAGCTAAGAGAATGGCAACCTCTTGTCTATTCTCTGACATGGATCTTTTCCTTCTCCAAGTAGAGACTTGACCCTCTTCCTCTGCTTTCTCCCTTTCCCTTTTCTTTTTCCTTTTGGTTGACCTCTCTAAGCCTCTGTGTCCTCATCTGTAAAAGGATGGGATTAGACCAGGTGATCTTTCTAGTTCTTTCCAATAATCAGCCCTACTCTCCTTTTCTCTCTTCTAAGTAGGCAGAGGAGAACCCAAAAATGCTTACTCTATAGAGATAAGGTGTACAACCTTTATCCAAGGACTAGTCTAGTTAAGTTCAGAGAAGCCCATCTCAGCACCAGACTATTAGTGCTCTCTGAAAGTAGAATGGATATTGTCAGCAATTTCCCCCTCTTCTCTTGGGGCCTCCCCGCTGCCCCTGCCCCACCCCAGAGGCCTTAAGGAAAGGACATATGATAACTCATTGGTTATATTGTTGAGGAGATTTTTATTTGGGTATAAGTTTGTACTAGAAGGTCCCTGTGCCCCTTTCCAGCTCTGAGATCCTGCAATTCCAGGATGCTATAATCTCTAAAAGTTTGACTACGTAAGAGATCAATGTCTTTTTCAACCTTAAAAATTCATACATATCATGAAGGAGGGATTGGTATTTGTATTAGTAGAAGGATTACCTAAGTTGATGAAATCATGGATCTTTTGAAGGTGAAGAGAGGATGACATCAAATGTCCACTTCAAAAGTGACCGGCTTGAGAGGCTGTATGTAACATGTGCAGCTTTCTCTGTATGACTTCAGAATCAGGAAGAGCTGAGTATAATGCCCACCTCTGTCACATAGGGAACCATATGACCCCAGGTAGCTGTCTATGACTCAGCTGCAGAATAGGTGTTTATTTACATTGGGAGGGGGAATATCCTCACTGGGAGACCCTTTTGGCTGGATTTCGGAATGTAGGAGGGAGAGTAATACACACTGATGCTAGAAAAGTAGGTTGGGGCTAGGTTGTCAAGGGCTTTAAAAGCTAAATCAAGGAGTTGATAGATTTTCCCAGAAGCTGAATTCAGGGGGAGGTTCTGTCATAGGTAGGAGCCACAGTGCTGGTGAAGAGAGCAGGCCAATGGCTCTAATTTCTCACTAGCTAACATGGAGCTGGAAACAGAGACAAGTGTGACCAATGCTAGCAGAGTTCCTCTAGCTCCCAGCAGGATCCTTTCTGAGGGCAGCAACATTTGACTGAACTTTTGTTCAGTTTTGTTTTGAAACCTTTATTTCAAAGGTTGCAGGTACTCTGGGGCCATGTTTTCAAGATATTAGCACATTCTGCCAGGCAGAGGTATTAGAATGATCTCTTCACAGAGACCAGCTGGTGGGGAGCTTGTCTCCTGGGGAAAGTGACAGATGACTTCTGCTGGACAGGAGCAGAATTACAGGAGCCAGCAAAGAACTGAGGTATATGAGGGAGAGTTGGCAGTTGAGTTATAGGAGATGGAATTTGAGAAGACAGCAAATGAGGGCTATGAAGAACAATTCCTTCCTGCTGAATCCTAACGGAGGCAGAGAGGGAAGAGGGATGAGGGGTAGCAAGCTATAGGAGAAAGAACCACTTGGTATGGACAGAAAGTGGCTTCGGAGATGAGCACTTATCAGCAAGAGGAATAAATCCCAGCCTCTCCTCTTTCTGGCGTTCCCCGAGTAGACATTTCTGCAAAGGAGAAAAAAGCATGAGAAAAGATTTTGGGAAATGCACATCACAGAGAACACGGACTGTAAAACCAGCATTTAAATATATGAAAAGACCAAAAGCTAGGGGCATAAAAGTTCTGAATGATCACTAGGAAGGAAAAGAAACCCCACTAAAATATTTTTCAAATTTTGTTTCCAGACTTTAGTCTGGCAGTAAAGCTCAGGGTCTTCTTCTACCTCTGCACTTGTCTTTCACAGTCTCTTTTCTCGAATTGCATTTCTATGACATTAGCGTAATATTTGATATTCATCCAACTTACATCAACTGGTTTTAAACTAAACAACAAAGGGCTCTTTGGCCTGTGAGGGGCTAAGTGGTTCTTGGAGAACAACGACCATTAGGAGAGTAATTCAATTAAAGCAACCTCTAATTTTTACAGCCCATTTTCTGTTCCATGCTGGGACAGTAAGAGGGACTGGGGGATGCTGGGATTTCATGACTCCTAAGAACATGATAACTTGGTGGAACACAGTGTCTGGATCGAGTTAAGAGGGCAGGCAGTGAAACAATGGGAGCATGTTTAACTTGTATTCTACCATTGCAAGGCATGTAGGAAGCTGGACATCATGATGCTGTTAATTATTTATACCGAACAGAACTGGCATTGGTTCCTGGGGCCAAGCTCAGAAAACAGCATGAACCACCCAACTGGCTACCTCTAAGTGTGTTAATGGCAAATCTGTCTATGGTGCATAGAATGGAGAGCTGGAAAGGGTCCTAGGTGCCATCTTGTCCACTCCTTTACAGAGAAGGAAGCTAAGCCCTAAGGAGTGAAAGCAAATTGCCCCAAGTCACTAAGTTGGTACTTAGTAGAGGTATCAGTTGAACTTAGGTCTTTTGACCCCAAATTCAATGATGAAAAGCTAAACATAGGATCACAAATGTTAGAGATGTAGTGGCAAGACATCAAGTAGTTGAAGAATTGGCATAGGGAAGAGGGATTCGATTTTTTTTCTTGGAGGCATGACTGTAAGAGGCTCCTTAGTGCTCTGGAAAGAACACTGTATTTGGAGGCCCAATACCTGAGTTCAAATCTCATCTCTGATATTTATTACCTATATGACCTTGGGAAAACCTTAATTTCTCCATCTGTAAAATGAGGGGGTTGGATTCAATAACATCTAATGCCCCTTTCAGCCCAAGCTGGACTCTATTCTGTTGTTCAGTCACTTCAGTAGTGTCTGACTTTTCATGACCTCTTTTGGGTTTTTCTTTGCAGAGATATTGGAGTGGTTTGCCATTTACTTCTCCGGCCCATTTTACATATGAGGAAACTGAGGCAAACAGCATTAAGTGACTTGCCCAGGGTCACATAACTAGTAAGTGTCTGAGACTGGACTTGAATTCAAGAAGTCTTCCTGACTTCGGACCTGGACCTCTATCCCCTGCTGTCACTAGTTGCCCCTGAGTCTATGCTTTGCCCCAGATGGCAGATCTAAGAGCAGTGGGTATAAGCTTAGAGAGATACATTTCTGCTTAAACTAAGGGAAAATTTCCTCAGGATTAGCACTGTCCCAAAATGGGATAGGCTGCTTTCTGAGTTAGTGAGTTTCCCCAATTATTGGAGGTTTTCAACCTGAGGCTGTTTATCCAAATGTTAGGAATCTCAGGGTTGAGAAAATGATGGTGGCATGGAGGGATAGTGAGTGGCCCCAGACTCAGACAACTCTCATCAGTTTATTGAAAGGGCAGCCTCTAAAATGATCCTGAAGGGGTGCAGTTTGCTAATCAAAATTTAAGGAGTTATGAAGACTTTCTAATCCTAAGTCAGAAGCTTGGGATAGATTTGTGTGTAAATTCAGTTTCTGGTAAGTAGCAAAGAGGAGATAAAAAACAGATTTAGTCCAGTCCTGGGCGCATTTGCCATGGGTTTGGCCCTAGCTGGGTATTGGGGCCTCGTATCTTTAGCTGTGATGAAAGGAGTGAAAGCCCATCATTTTCAAGAAGAGACTTTCTAGTTACTACATCCTGGAAGACAGGAACTGAGAGTGTTAGGAGATGCACAGAAGAGATGAAGTCCCCAAACTGGGAGCAGACAGAGAAAGCCCAGAGATCAGCAGAGGCATGTAATTATGAGAGGCCTGTAGGCCGCAATGCCTGGCCGAGATTACACACCGCTTAATACAAAGTGGGATGACCGTCTCGGGAGACATCAGTGGCCCTGTAACACCAGAGGCATGAGTTGTCCCTCCATGTGCATCTGTATCATTGTCACAATTATTCTCAATGTATGTGTCCTTTCATTTGTGCTCATTAAGTGTTTTCACTCTTCTCACTGATGTTGTATATATTTGTGGGAGAGCGTGCCCTAAGTTTAAGGGTGAAATATTGCTATGACCATTTTCTTACTAAAATGCCATTTTATTAAATACCTTTGCTTCGAACTAATTGTGCCCTCTGGCTGATTAGTAAGTATAAGTACATTTATGGAAATTAATGGACTCTTTTTTTAAGACTTGGACCCTCCCCCCAACAGAATATATTGACCCTAGGCTACCTTTCCTGGGGTGTGGGGTGGGATAGGGAGTGTCCCACATCTAAAAAAGGTGTGTCTTAGGTGCTACACCAATGTGCTCACTTATTTTCCCAACCCATTCCCTTAATATGGAAAGAATGCAAAGTTCCCAGATGTCTCCTTGCAGTTGAACCATCTGCCTTTGTGGTTTCACGGACTTCTTAGCCCTGTCTCTATTTTCTCTCTCTCTTTCTCTCTCTTTTTTTTTTAGGCAATTGGGGTTAAGTGACTTGCCCAGGGTCACATAGTAAATGTTAAGAGTTTGGTCTGAGGACGGATTTGAACTCAGGTCCTCCTGACCTCAGGGTTGCCTTTTTTTTTTTTGGCTAAACAATGGGGTTAAGTGACTTGCCCAGGGTCACACAGCTAGTAAGTGTCAAGTGTCTGAGACTGGATTTGAACTCAGGTCCTCCTGACTCCAGGGCCGGTGCTCTATCCACAGTGCCACCTAGCTGCCCCCCCTTCCCCTGCCCCCTCTCTATTTCTTAGGCCCTACCTGACAATCTCAGAGATTTGAGTAACTATGGAGAGGACAAGAGAGCTTTGAGATGCTTTTCACCACAGCTCTGAGAATGATGCTATTAAGTTGAATGGTAGGAATAAAGTCTAAACTCCCTTTCTGGGGCTTAGGGCCCTCCAGCATCAGATACTAAGTCTCTTTCCAGACACATTATAATTAATATTCAAACATTTTACACTCTATCTGAATTGGGTATTTTATGCCCCCCATGGACACACTCTCTACTTTCAAGCCTATATGCTTTTTTTTGCCTTGTCTCTGATGCCTGAAACATCTTTTCCTGAACCCCCAATCACACTCCCATTGGCTTGCAAATTTTTTTTTTTAGGCAATTGGGGTTAAGTGACTTGCCCAGGGTCATACAGATAGTAAGAGTCAAGTGTTTTGTCTGAGGCCGGATTTGAAGTGGGGTTCTCCTGACTTCAGGGCCGGTGCTCTATTCGCTGTGCCACCTAGCTGCCCCCTTGCTAAATTTTTACACATCCTTTAAAGCCCAAATTGAGTGTTGCCTCTTCCATGAAACTTTCTCTGATCCCTCCTTTTGTTTCTAACCCTTATCCTCCTCTAGTGAGAATTAAGACACTGGAGATAAGGCAGAGATGGAATCAACAGGACTCAGTAACCAATTGGATAGAGAAGGGGAAGGGGGAAGAGGGAAAAGACAAAGAAAACACCTACATTTCAAATATGGAAGACTAAGTGGATGAGGTGTTGGATGACTTGGATGACTGCTAAGGTCCCTCTCAGTTCTAAATCAATGGTTCTGTAGCAAATTGTGTGCAATCCATTTCCCTCATTAGTGAGAGGCTGATTTAGGCAATAAAGCATCACTGGTAAACAGCACAGTCTCAGAAAGAGGAGCAATTTAAGGGGATTAGATAACAAACTCTATTTTAGATATGCTAAGTTTGAGCTGCTTCTGTGACTTCTGGGTGGAAATATTATGTAGGCTACTGGAGATTTGGGTCCAGAACATGAGAGATGCCAGGGTTGGAAACAGAGAACTGTCTGCCTTATTATATACCAAAGAACCGGGGCAGCAGATGACATAGTGACAGTGATTTTTAATTGCAATAGCTTGAGAAACTTTATTACCTAAATTAGTCCAGCAATAAGGCAGGAAACGAGTTCCATACTATTTGCAATAGAACATAAGTTTAAAGCAGAAAGTATGTTACAAGTCATCTAATTCACATCCCCTCATTTTAAAAATGAGGCAACTGAGGTTCAGAGAATTAAAGTGACTTGTTCAAAATGGTTTAGGCAGAATTTGAATTCAGGTCCTTTGACTCCAAAGCTAGTGCTCTATCTACTTTGCTAATCTGTTTCTCAGATTGTAGATGAAAGCAATTTGCCCAAGATTACCTAGCACTGAACACAATGCCTGGCACATAGTAGATGCTATATAAATTTTTCTTAACTGATTGACCCAGATGGCAGAGTTGGGAATTCCAACACATGTGTTGGAGTTCCAAATGTCTTCTCGTTATGTTCCATTGTCCTACATCAAACATTAATCTTCATGTAATTCAGGTGTTAGTCCTGTATCCCCAATACTGGCATTATAGAGGTGATCCAGGGAGATAATAAGTCTGTCAGTGAAGTGATTAATGCCTCCCTACTATAGCTCAACATTCACGAGGCATCTGGATTCATCAGTTGGTTTCTAATGGTCCTCATGTTCTGTATGTCTCTCACTACAGTCTCTTAGGCTTCCTTCTAGAGTAAAAAACCAAACCAAACCCAAAATAAACAACAAATAAAATAACACCACTGAGTCAGAGGGAGCTAGATCTGTTTTTATATTGACCACATCAATGTGGTCTGTCTATGAAGAATTGACCAAAACTTTAGATAAAGTTTAAGCATGTAACACTAGCTCGTAGTTAGTACTTTATTACATCCTTATGAGACAGGAAGAACAGGTGTTATCCAAATCATATAGAAGAAGAAATTGACAAGACATGCAGATGCTAGTAAGAATCTCCAGAGAACACTTGACCCCACATCAACTGACTCAAATATCAGCAGATTTCTGTCATGTTCCTTGTCTGCACTGGTATCTGCTACAGAGGCTGGCAGCTTTCTGTAAGGGAAAGGTTTTGGAGGTGGTGTGGGCTCTTAGGATCCTGTTTAGAGCAGGACAGGATCTTAGAGATTCAGTTCCATTCAGGAAGTACTTATTAAATGCCTACTCTGTTCCTGACACTATGTTAGGTGGTAGGAGGCACGAAGGTAGTCCCTGTTCTCAAGAAGTTTATGTTCTAGTAGGGGCAGTAACAGATTTTCAGAGAAGCAAATACAGACAAAGTAAAAAAAAAATTTTTTGTGGGGGGGGTAGTATTAAGCATAGGGTAGCTAGGTGGTGAAGTGGATAGAGCATTGGGCTTGGAATCAAGAAGACTCATCTTTATGAGTTCAAATCCCACCTTAGACACTTACTAGCTGTGTGACTCTGTGCAAGTCACTTAATCCTGTTGGCCTCAGTTTCCTCATCTGTAAAATGAACTGGAGAAGGACGTGACGAACCACTCCAGTATCTTTGCCAAGAAAACCCCTCAAATGGAGTCATGAAGAGTGGGCCATGACTGAAATGACTGAACAACAAGTGTTAAGGTTAAGAAAAGATGGCCTTAAGTAAGAGGTGTCACTTGAGCAGAGCCTTGAAAGGAGTTAGAAATTCTAAGGGGGAACATTCCAGGCAAGGGGGGAGGGGTAGCTCGTGCAAAGGCACGGGGGAGATACAGTAATGTTCTCTATGAGAAAGAGTAATCTACTCCTGTCCCCTTGTTTGATAGATGAAGATTCCACGACAATAGTGTGAGAAAGCTCTAGATTTTATGAACTCTCAGGGACTCCCAATTTCCATCAGAAGATGAGAAATTAGAAAGGAAAACCAACAAACAACAAAACCCTTCCATTCTCCTTCCTTCCTCAATTTAGCTGCCCATCAAAGCTGCTTTCCCCCTTCATTCTGAGCAAGTCACTCTCACCCATTTGGCCTTCAAGAAACTGGGGTGAATATATGGATGGTAGGCAGGGCTGACTTTTATAGCAGGGACTAATTCAATTCTGGGGGTGAATGGTCCAAATAATAACTGCATTCACATCAGCAATGTTGTTTTCCATCTCATTGCAAATAACCAATTAGTAGCTGCTGGCATAGGGCCATTTCAAGTTATAAGGCCAACTGGCAAAAAAAGTCATTTTGTTCTTGGCTTTTGATTTGCTTACTGGGTGGCAGAGGCCTGTTTTGTAAGACTCGGCAGCAGCCTTCTCATTTGGAGAAATCAGACAATGGCCCAGCTGGCCTCCTAGTGGAGGGTTCCTTACTCACCTGGCATGGAGCCAGCAGGCCACCAACTTGGATGACCTTTATCTTCAGTGATTTGAGGTGGGGGAGGGAAAGAGGGTGAGATTCAGGGAGGAACTTTGGCTTTGTGACCACAGCTCTCCCTTTGGGATGTGCGTTGTTTTGTTTCCTGGTTCCTTGGCTCTCTATTTTGAATACTGGGCTTTTCAGGACACCGATATCGGAGTGAAGGTAATAATTTTAATAGTCAGAATTGAAGAAGATTGGAAGTGAAGTGTTTCTGGCCATAAGATAGCAATTTTGCTGAAATCACTGACCTTTAGAGTTAGAAAGGTTTTTAGAAGTTGTCTAGCCATACTTAGGGTCAAAGAATCATAGGATTTGTGCCTGGAAGGAACATTAGAGGTCAACACTTCATAGATATCATAGATTATGAAGATTGTGGATTTAAAGCTGTAAGAGATCTTCAAAAATCATCTGGTCTACTGTCTTCATTTCAGAGGAAGTAGAATAGAAATATTAGATGATTTGTCCAACCCCTTTCAGAGCTGAAGATGCTAAGTCCCAGAAAGCTCAGTTAAGACTTGAATACAGGTAGAATGTTCCTTGAACTAGAACCCATGGAACTCAGGGATGGACCTGTGATTTCATTAGTATAAGGAATTTCTAGAAAATGAAATTTCCTTTATCAATGCAAGTCAGCACATTATCTGCATCTTAGCATCTTTGAGAGTTGTTTAGTGGACCAAAGGGTTAAATGTTGTGCCCGGGGGCACAAAGCTAGCACATGTCAGAGGTGAGACTTGAACCTGGGTGTTCTCAGGTTCCAGGCTGTCTCTTTGTACACTGCTGCCTCTCCAATCAGGCAGACAAATTAGACCCTTTTAATCAGAGTGTAGAGAGACAGCACAGTAAGACAGATGGACAGCTGGCCTTAGAATTCAGAAAATCTGGATTCAAGCCCTGCCTCTGACACTTACTGGCTGTGTGACTCTCCATAAGTTATTAAACCTATCAGTATCATCATTAATATTGACATGGATGTGGTTATTCTTCGGACCATTCATCCCTAGAAATGAATTAGCTCTTGAAGTAAAACTAACTCTCTATATTTGAAAGTTGCGAAGTGTGTTCTGTTCTGTCCTTGTAAGGGAAGTCCCTTCACTGGGAATTCCTTATTGCGATTGCTATAAAATCACAAAACAGAATACGGGGTTTATAAGGCTGCCTGCCACAGTGGGAGTCAGGAAGGCCTGTGTTCAAATTATGCCTCCTACACAAACTGGCTGTATGACAATGGGGCTGGGAGTAGTGGGTTTAAACTTAAAGTGCTCCAGGTAACTCTCCAAGATCACAAATTAGAAAAGAATTGTTGAGCTGTATTGTTGGAGAGAGTTTCCACAATGGGAGTTCCATATACTTTTGGAACAACAAGTTCAGACTTCCCCCTCCCCCCCCAAAAAAAACCCAGGAGGGTTTTTGGAGGTAAATGTGGAAAGCTATATTTCAATACACCAAGAGAGAAGTTGGAGTATGTATGTGCGTATGCAGACACATTGTTTGATACCCTTGGGGAAAATGAGCACGAATATCCCTTTCTTAATTTTGTGGGGTTTTTTTTTTGTGTACAGAGCATAATACTGGCAACGGGTAGGACTAATATTTGCAAAATGACTAACTTTAATAATAATGTTAATAATCCTAACCCTGATAGCAGAAATTGCATAATGAGCTGGATGCGAGCTGAGCTGTTTCCCAGCCAGGTCCATCAAGTGTGATGCAACATCTTTGACAGGTGCCCAAGGGAAGAGAAGCTTATGCCTCTGCCCTGCTGAATAGAAGGTGCTGGTGGTAATAGAATTAAATGATACGAGACCTGGAAGCAGCCTTAGAGACCACGTGGTGTGGTACCTTCATTTTATGGATGAGGAAATATAGCCAGGAAAAGGGACGCGATCCAGCCAACATCCTAGAACTTAGAGGCAGGGCTGGGATTCAAGCACTGGGCTTATTCCAATTCTACTGCTCCTCCCATCGCCTGAATTGTCTCACTGAGTTAGCATCTCTGCCTTCATGTTGAGCAAACTGGGGTCTGGCTAAAAAACAAGATTAGTTCTCATTTTTATGTCAACTTAAAATTTATAAAGCACTTTCTTCTCAACAGCCTTCAGAGGCAAACCATGGAAGAATCCTCATCCCTGTTTTTCAGAGCAAAAGCCTGAGGCCCATAGTGAGCTGGAAGGGACCTGAAAACAGAGAGCAGAGAATGGCAGAATGATGATGAACCTTGGAACATAAAGAATGACAGAATGAGGATCAACCTTCTAACATAGATTGGTAGGAAAGTCCACAGACTCTTAGAATCTAGAATGTCAGAATTAGAATGAACCTTAGAACATAAAATGGAAGGACTGAAAAGGACTTTAGAAGCTGTCCAGTGAAACCTATACATTTTATAGGTCCATAGAGAGGAAACTAGAAGGCATGTGACTTACTTAGGGCCTCTCAGTGAACTGGTGTCAGAGTCAGGACTGGGCATTAAGTCTCTTGACTGTCAGTTTAATGATCATTCCATTCTACCATATTGTCACTCTGTTTCATTCTCTCAGGTGTTATCATGCTTTTGCCAATCAAAGATCAAACAAAAATTAGATGAAAATATCTCTGAAATAATAAACTCAACAGAAGAGTAAAAGTTGATTGGAATCAACTTTTATAATATTTTTAGGAATAAATGAGGATGACACAGTGGACAGAGTGCCTGACCTGGAGTCAGGAAGACCTAAGTTTAAATATAGTCACAGACAGTTACTAGCTGTGTGACCTTGGGCAAGTCACTTAACTTCTGTTAGCCTCAGTTTTCTCATCTGTAAAATGGGAATAATCATGGCACCTACCTGACAGGGTTGTTGTGAGGATCAAATTAGACATTTTTAAAGTGCTTAGCACTGTTCCTGACACATAGTAGGCACTATATAAATGCTAGCTATTATTATTATTATTATTTCATAGGTATTTAGGGAGAAATGACAAGTGTAGAATCCATCTTCATTTCAAAGATGCAGCTTAAGTAAGTTCTTACCTCATGGTCTCACAGTCTGTGATTAATTAGATCTCTATTTTATTCCAATCATTATTAATCAGTTTGATGTGATTTCACAGGGGTAGTGATTATAAGTTCTATATATTAGGCCCTAGAGCTGTGAACTGCAGATTGCAAGTTCACTTGTTTAATCATAGAAAGCTAACTAGGGGACCTCCATCCTTGTTTTCCTTTGTTATGGTGACCAAGCCTAGGAGGTGACTCAATTACATGGAAAGCCCCCCAGCTATTTTTGTTGCCCCTCTAGCCCTTGTTATGCCTCTATTGCCCAACATGGGGAGATAACCATGAGCATTTGGCCAATGAGTTACCCTGGTTGCCGGCCTAAAGGCTACCTTTCTACTGGCCCATCTAGATGTTTTGACATCTGTTTATTAGCTCAGTCCATGGGTGTGCTTATCAGCTTGGTAGGACCTCCTGAAAGGTCAAGATGAAAGGTCTGTTAAGGTTTGCTCACTAGCCCATTTTTCAAGCAATGGGATTCTGTATTTTGTGCAGACTCTCCTAGAGGGTCAAGGACAAAGTCTATCCACCAAGAAGAGTGTGTTTTTGGTCTGTTCCACGTGTATTGTCTGGGTATCGAGCACTGTAAAACTAAGGCCTGGGAAGAAGGGGGCATGTCAGATTGTGAGGAAGATCTGAAGTCCACTTCATTAGAGGGGCCCATGAACCCTTTAATAATTGGCTCAGAGCTCTGCCTCAGTAGTTTTTCTTGCAGATTAGACAATATCCATCCCCACATCTGTAAACAGCAAAGTCAGTAATTAAGTCCAGATTTTCCAACTCCAAATTCACTGCTCTTTCTAATCACTAAGCCAATAAACAAGCAATTATTATGCACCTACCATGTTCCAAGCACTATCCTAGAAATGGAAGCTACCAATACAAAGGCAAAATAGTCTTGAAACACCAGGTTCTAGTGGAAAGACTCTGAACTTTTTTGTATTGACTCAGAGCCAGGACATGCCCAGTAACAACTTCTGCAGTCTTGTATATTCTCCCTCAGGTCTTTTTTTTCCTGCTACAGTTTCTTCAGAACTATTTAACTTGCTCAAATCTTCCAGTGAAATCAGATTGTCTTTTGAATATACTTTCTGTAAGACCCCACCCTCAGACTGCACACATGCATTGAGGAAAGACCTTGAGCCAAAGATGAAGCTGGGTGACTCATGCTGAGGAATGTCTCAGGGTAGGGTCTGTCTCCAGACTTTGATATGAGTAACCAGAGACAGTACTTGGCCACCCCCAGAATCTTGGAGAAGGGAAATTCTAACATTTTCCTTCAGTAAATGTCTCTCATGTGATAGAACTTATAGAAGATCATAAATAATCAACTGGATTTCACTAGAGGAGACACCCTTTTCCTACAAAACAATAATTCATAGCCATTCTAAGAGGGTATTTTAAAACCAACACACTGTACCCCACTTGAAACCCAGCCCAATCTTTCCCACCTGTTCTCCTCCAACACATCCTCTGAACTCAATGGGACCTTAGAAATCTCATCTAAACTGCCAGTTTTACAAAGAAACAGATATAGGCAGTTGAAATGACTTGCTTAAAAATCAGGCAGATAGTTGAGCAGAAGAGCAAGACTTGAATCCATTTCCTTTGACTCCAAATCCAGCATTCTTTTGATTACAGAATCTCAGCATTGGCAGGATCTCAAAAGTCATCCAGTCCAGCCCCTCCCTGATTGAGGCATGAATTCCCTCTACTACATCCCTGCCCAGTGGTTATTCAGCCTTTACATGGACAGTTCCAGTGATATTATGAGTCAGTTCACTCTACTGATTAATTAAAGCTTTAGATTAATTAATTAGTAATCCTACTTAATTGGAAGTTCTTCAATGAACACCATACCAAAGTCAGTACATGTATTAAAAAAAAAAGATCCAAATCCAAGAGTGCCAAGGAAGAAAATCAATCAATAATCATTTATTAAGCACCAATGGTATACCAGGTGCCATGGGGGAGCACTGAGAATACAAAGACAACAATCAAACAATCCCTGTCCTCAAGGAACTTCCATTCTCAGAGGGAAGACAATTCATACATATATAAGTAAATAGAATAAATATAAATAAGTCGAGGGATGGAGGACACTAGTAGATTTTTTTGGGTGTAAGGAGAATCAAGAAAAGGCTTCACATGGAAGGTGTTTCTTGAGCTGAATCCTGAGGGCATGATATGAAGGATAGGTGAGAAGAGATCAGATTACATGCTATATATAGGCAGGGGATATAGCCAGTGCAAAGGGATGGAGATGAGAGACAGAGTGTTCAGTGTGAAGTCAGTTTGGCAAGATTCTAGAAGGGGATAATGTATAATGGGGCTGAAAATGTAGATTGGGACCATGGTGTGAGGGACTTTAAAACCAAATAAAGTCATAAATTGAAGTAAGTTCACTGGCCTGTAGTTTGTAGACTCCATTTGCTTCACTTTTTGGATGATCAGGTCACCGTTTGCCCTTCTTTGGTCCTTTTTCTTTCTCCACAGTCTTTCAAAGTTCACTGACACTGTTCAACTTTTCATCTGCCAGTCCTTTCTGTAGCTAAGGATATAGTTCATCTGAAGACAACACTCTGTATATCTGTTTAAATATGGTACCTAGTACAAAGTCTTTCATATACTTTTTAATTTAAATATTTTATTTTTCCGACTATAAATTACACTTTTCTCAAAAGTAATAACAAATATTAACATTTGTTTTTAAAAATTTTGAATTACAAATTCTCTCCTCTCCTCCTTCCCTTCCCCTCTCCCTGAGAAAACAAGCAATTTGAAATAGGTCATACATGTGCAGTCATACAAAACATATTTCCATATTAGTCATATTGTGAAAGAAAACACAAACCAAAAAATGAAAAAAAAAAGTAAAAAAAAATAGTATGTGTTGATCTACATTCAGATTCCATCAGTTCTTTCTCTGGGGGTGGGTAGTATTTTTCCTCCTAAGTCCTCTGGAATTGTCTTAAATCATTGTATTGCTGAAAATAACTGTTACCCACAGTTGATCATCATGCAATATTGTTACTGTGTACAATGTTCTCCTTGTTCTGCTCACTTCACTTTGCATCAGTTCATGTAAGTCTTTCCAGGTTTTTCTGAAAGCATCTGCTCTTCATTTCTTATAGCATAAAGGTATTCTATTACAATCATACATCACAACTTGTGTGGCCATTTCCCCAATTGATAGGCATCCCCTCAATTTCCAGTTCTAAGCCACTACAAAAAGAGCTGCTACAGATATTTTTGTACATATGGGTCCTTTTCCCATTTTAAAAAAAATCACTTTAGGTTACAGACCTAGTAGTGGTATTGCTGGGGCAAAGAGTATTTCATATACTCTTAATTATTTGAGGTTGTTTTTGAATTGAATTGACATCTGAGGCCATGAGTTATATTTTATTTTATTTTATTTTTATTTTTCTTTCTGCTGGATATTTTCTTGGATTTTATCTCTTGTAAATTTCTAGGTATGACTTCCTTATTAAATTACTATGAATCTTCCTACATTTTCAATATTTCTTATAGTACCTAGCTTGATGATGAAATGTAGGCAGGATTCTCCCTTTCCACTTTCTTTTCAGTTTAAAACTTGATTATATTTGCAAGATTCTGGGCAAATGCATTCTTACCAGCTTTTATTAGATGTTCTCTATCCCTGACCAGGAGCATCTTATTACTTGAATTTTAGTGATGGCCTAGAAAGCCAAAGCAAATTCTCAGACAACATCGTCTTAAGTAACTTTAATTTCCCAAATCTCCCTTTCTCTTCTGAAGCCCTTGCCTTCTTCAATTATCAGCAATGATGAAACACTGTGTTCCTAATGTCTTCCATTTCTTGCTTAAGACTTCTTAGTCTTTATAATACTTTGTAATTCTCTTGAAACAATATCACTTGTACTTCTGTGAATTATCAGAAGTGGGTAGTAGTCCTCTAATGAGACCAGTCTTAGGATGTTTCCTGTTATATTCTGGATACCTACCTTAGAAAGACATTAGATTATTTGTTGTTTGTTTGTTTGTTTCTTTTCTTTTCTCTCTTTTTTTGTTATTACCAGATTGACAAATATCTACTTTGGTCCCCTTTGGCAGAAAGTCACTAACCATAAACCACAAACCACAAACCATGATAATCACTTCTAACTAACTCTTCTCTTCTTCTGACCCTCTTCATTTTCTAGCAGGCTACACTCCTCTGGATCTTTCCAACTCACCCCAGAAACCTCTTCATCCAGGAATATCATTTCAGCCAAGAAACTTCTACCTCAGAAGTACCCTCTGCTCCTGGTAACCCCTCCCTCCAATTGGACAGCTCCCTCCAGAACTTCCATTTAAGAAGGGCTCCCAGGCCAACCATCTCTTCATTTCCCACTAGGCTGTACTCCTCTGGATTTCACCATCTTGTCCTCATACTGAGTATCTTCTCCTCATCCCTATTTTAGCTTCCTATTATGTTTTGTCTTCCCTACTAGAATGTAAACACCTTGAAGGCAGGCACTGGCTTTCTTTTTGCTTGTGTTTGTATTCCCAGTGCTTCATGCATAGTGCCTTGAGCTTAATAATGCTTAATAAGTGCATGTTGACTGACTGATGCTCACTGTATGATCTCCTCACCCAATAGCCCCTGTAGATTCATACAATTATTTAGAGTTCAAGTAGCTGTCTTATCTTTGGCATGTTCCCATTTTTTCCTCTTTGGGAAGAACATACTCTCTATCACTTAGTTCCAAGAATTCTGTTGTCCTTCCTTTTCCTCTTCTGTGTCATATTCTTTTACTCTCTAGGCTTGAGCTCAAATCCAACCTCAGATACTTATTGCTGTGTGACCCTAGGCAAGTCACTTTACCCTGTTTCCTCATCTGTAAAATGAGCTGGATAAGGAAATGGCAAACCACTCCAGTATCTTTGCCAAGAAAACCCGAAATGGTACCATAAAGAGTCAGACATGACTGAAATGGTTGAATAACAACAACAACAATATTCATGTTTGCAAATCACTTTACAAATATCTCATTTTATCCTCACAACAACCCTAGGAAGTAGGAACTCTTATTGCCCACATTCCAGATAAGGAAACTGATGCATACAGAGGATAGATGACATGCCCAGGGTCACATAGCTAGAAAGTGACTGAGGATGCATTTACACTCAGGTCTTCCTGTCTCTAGGCCCACTGCTCTAACTATTGTACCACCTACTTACCTTACTTTGTATGACCTTGGGTAAATATGATCTCTAAGCCTTTCAAGTTTTAAACTGGTGATTTGTGAATGAAATAACCTGGGCTTGGTGTTGTGCTCTGTAGGACATTTAACAAAATCTCTGACTTGGAAGCAGGGTGGGAAGGTGATGATCTTGCTCTACTCTTTCCTATTCAGAATTCATATGGAGTATTTATTAGGTTTAGTACTTAGCTCCACACTTTAGGAAGGCCATGGACAAGCTCAGAAGAATCCAGATGAAAGTGAGGATAAACAGCCTTGAGATAATATTAAATGAAGGTAAATGGAAGAGATATGGATTTTTTTTGCCAGGAGAAGGGAATTTAGTTGGGATATGATTTCTGTCTTAAAGTATATGAAGGGCTGTCATGGAGACAAGACCTTGCTAAGGGTAAAACTAGAGGCAATGGGAAGGGAGGGTTATAGAGGCAAAACTAGGGTTGATTTAAGGAAAAAATGACTAATAATCAGAGTAATCTCAAAATAAAATGGGTTGACTTTGGAAATAGAAGGTTGTCCAACACCAGCAGTTTCCAATCATTGGATTGTCACATTGTGGTCATGTTTTAGAGGGGATTCTTGCTCAGGTATGGGTTGGAGTAGTTGGCCTCTGAAGTCCTTTCCAGCCCTGAGATTCTATGGTTTTTAAGTAAAATAACAGAATAACATATAGACAGGGCTGGAAAGGACCCCAGAGATGATTTAATTCAATGTCTTCTTTGTACAGAGTAGGGAACTGAGGACCGGAGAGGTGGATTGGATTTATTCCTAGTTACATGAGTTTATGACAGAGCCAAAAATAGACTAGGTCTCTTGACTCACAATCCATTCTTCCTTCCACTGCTATGGCTAAAGAATTTAAGGTCCTCAAAAGTCCTTCTTTCTCTGGGTATGAGAAGGCACCATTTTTTACATCCAGCAACTTGATGCCTCCTCCTACATAGCATTTTATTGTTCTGTTCTGGCATTTTCCAGGGCCCTGTGCCCACTGACTACTTAGTGGATTTTCATAGCAGCTGAAAAAGTTGAAACTCTGCTGAAACCTTTAACTCTGCTTTGTATGGCTGGTATTAGCTCATGAAAGCTGTTCTTCACCTCTGATGGGCAGTTCACTGCAACACGGGACTGGTTAGAATGACTGAGTCACAGACACGTCTGGACTCTGACATATCAAAGCTAGGATCCCAGGAAAAAAAGAACCTAAATCTATTAGTGCAGCTCGATGGCTCCAGAAACCCCTTAATAGTCTCACTTGCATCCAGCA
This sequence comes from Vombatus ursinus, assembly GCF_900497805.2. NCBI lineage: Eukaryota > Metazoa > Chordata > Mammalia > Diprotodontia > Vombatidae > Vombatus > Vombatus ursinus. The sequence continues at coordinate 17,711,078 of NW_020954596.1, read as the reverse complement.
ATTGTTTTTATGCATTCTTCCAGTGGGGCGGGTGCAATTGCAAGCTGCAGAAATGAAACACGGTTAAGGATTTATTGCCATCCAGAGTTTTTAGGAGTACTGTTTTATATGTCTCTGTTTGCATGGTTTCATCATCAAATAAGGGAAAATTAATACCACAAGACAGCCTCTCTCATGCAGCTCCAGGAATTTCTATGGGAAGAAGAAGTATGGCTTTGGCTGTTATATGGTCTGATGACGTCCTCTTGGGCTGTATCTCTACAGGACAAAAAGGTTTTTTGAGTGGACTGTATTTTTTTTTTTTTTGCTCCTAGGGCTTTCTCTCTTCTGCTATGAAGCTGAGGGTGATGGGGAGAATGAGAGCTGAAAATGATACTGAGGTGACTCTCTTGTCTTCCAGCTTCGTTCTTGAAACCCCATTTCTTTACCTTAGTATGATTCAGTCAAGTTCTTTCACACCCATCATTTTGTTTGATGCTTACAATGACCTCATCAGATAGGTATGGCATACAAATATCTCCATTTTATAGATGAAGGAACTGAGTTTCAGAAGCTTTGTCTTTTTTTTTTTTTAATGAGGCAATAGGGGTTAAGTGACTTGCCCAGGGTCACACAGCTAGGAAGTGTTATGTGTCTGAGGCCAGATTTGAACTCAGATCCTCCTGACTTCAGGGCCGGTGCCCTATCCACTATGCCACCTAGCTGCCCCTGTTTCAGAAGCTTTTGGATGATTTGCCTGAGGTTACATGCAAACCAGTGGTGGAACTGGAATTTTTTTTTTCAGTTTAGTTTAATTCAGCAAAAATTCACTGAACTTCCTGTAACAGGTCTAATATTTCTTTGTGTCTCCCTCCTCCACCCCTTCCAGTATATAGTGAATACTTGGTGAATGGCTGATGAATAAATAAATACTTCTCTCCCAATCTCACAGAGCACTTTGATTTATAACTCTCATACCCTTATCATTTAATATTGTATATCGTGGTCATCTATGTTTTTATCTTATTCTCTTCTAGACCATAAGCTTTGTGAGGACAAGTCTCAGTACTTGACACTAGAACAGTGCTTGGTACAGTTTATGCTTAATAAATATCCATTGCATGAATAAGCAGATACTAGGGTTGCTTTAGAAGAGATTCATTTATCAACTAGCAAGCTTTTTGTTCTTGTTTAGTCATTTTCAGTCATGTCTGACTCTTTGCGACCCCATTTGGGATTTTCTTGGCAAAGCACTAGAGTAGTTTTGCCATTTCCTTCTCCAGCTCATTTTACAGATGAGGAAACTGAGACAAAGAGGGTTAAGTGACTTGTGGAGGTTCACACTGCTAGTGTTGGAGGCTGGATTTGAACTCAGGTCTTCCTGACTCTAGGCCTGGTACTCTAGCTACTATGCAATGTAGCTGCCCTTATAGCTAGCAAGCTAGATAAAACATTTTATTAAGTGTTTCCTAGGTGAAAAGCTTCATGCTGAACAGTGGAATACAAGTAAAAATAAGAAAGACAGTCTCTGTGCTCAAGTTGCTTATATTTTAATAGAGGAAGACAACATTTAAAAGGGAACTGGAAGAAGGGAGTAGTACATAGAGGGTATGACTTCTCTGCACCATGGTCCAAGTAGAGGCGGCGTGAAGGGGGATGACCTGGGAAGTACATTATGCTAGGCTCTGGACTGGATGGCCCTTAATGTACCTTCCAAACCTGAAAGCCTTTAAATATGACAACAGGCTATGAAGACAATTAAAACAAGAGTGATGCTAAGCATAATGGGTACCAGAGTACAATTTGATTTCAGTTTCCTTGTGAGTCCCTTTCGATTTTTTACCCTCCTGTGCCTCGACTCTGACACTGTGGTTCACCATTATGGCCTGTCCTTCCTGGCAGTGTTCTTTGCTCTAACTCTTTCCTGACTACTTCTCCCTAGTCTCTTACCTTTTACTAATGTCCCATTTCCTCTGCTGGTTTGCTTTGCTAATGTGATAAACTAATGAGATTCTATAAAACGTCATGGCATGATCACTGGATTTGACATCATATGACGTGGGTTTGATTATTGACCCTGACAACAACTAGTCCTTTTACCTCTCTAAGGTAATAGGAATAATAACACCACAGAACATTAGAATTTTAACTGGAGCCTTGAATTACTCATCCCAGAGTAAGGACTGATTGTTGGAACATTAAACCATGCTACTTACTCCACTAAGCTTAACTCTAAAGAGAAAGACTAGCAAAACACATTGTTTTCCTCATGTCTCTGTTCAGTTTTAATTCAATCATAGAATCATAGAAATTTAGAGTTAGGAATGTCCTTAAAGGTCAAATAGTCCAAATTCCTAATTTTTTAGTTATAGAAACTGAAACTCAGAGAGGGCATAGTCATCCAGGAACATCAAGCTAAAAAGCAGAACTGGAACCTGAATCTAGCTGTCCTTATTTCTAACTCAGTGATTTTTTTCACCATATACTTCAAGTATAAACTTGAGTAGATGATTTACTTTACATCTATATCCTCAATTTCCATATCCAGAAAATAAAACCAGATAATTTTGAAGGCACCTTCCCCCTCAAACATTCTATATCATAATTAATGTTTGATATAAGGAAATTCTCCTAATAATCAGAGCTTTCCAAAAAATGGAATGGGTTACTTTGGGAGGGTCCCCTCTTTGTAAGCCTTCAAACACAAATTGTACGAACAGTTATCAGATCTGTGCAGAGAGACTTCTTTTTCAGATTGGTTGGACTAGTTGTTCACCGTTGTGCTTTTTGACTCTGAAAATCTGTGATTCTATGATCAAAGATCCATTTTAGCTACAACAGTCTAGATTCTAGGTACTAAGGTCCATTATAACTCATGATCCTATGATGATATGATTTTTATTGCCCTGTAGCATTATGGTCATTGGTGAGGTACAGGGATGGAGGAAAATCTGAGAATGCAAACTATTGATAAGAGCCAAAAGGGGGCAGCTAGGTGGTACAGTGGATAGAGCACCAGCCCTGGAGTCAGGAGGAACTGAGTTCAAATCTGGCCTCAGTCACTAACTGTGTGACCCTGGGCAAGTCACTTAACCCCAATTGCCTAAAAAAAGAAGAAGAAGACAATTTGTCTTCCAAGTTTGAAGGTACTGTGGAGTATACAGGAGACAAGGGATAGAGGCAGTAAGTTTGAAAATCAACTGGGGAAAACTAGAGGGGTTTGGGAGGAAGTATATTGCACAACTACGAGTAGGAGAGAATTCTTAACCAAAAAAGGGATAAGGGTCATGTTAAAAGATAAAGTAGACAATTTTAGTTACATTTTTTTTTAAAAGAAAAGCTTTTGCACAAACAGTATCAATGCATCTGAAGTCAGGAAGCTAAGAATTGGGGGGAAATCTTTGCAGTAAATATCTCTGATAAAGGTCTTATATTCAAGATACATGGGCAATTGATACAAACATATAAGATGAAAAGTCAGTCCCCAACAGATAAGTAGTCAAAGGGAAAGGAAGTAGGGAATAAGCATATAATAAATACCTACTCGGTGCCAGGCATTATGTTAAGTGCTTTTACAAATATTTCCTCATTTGATCCTCATAACAACCTGGGAGGGACATGCTATTATCATCTCTATTTTATAGTTTGGGAAAATAAGGCAGACAGAGGTCAAATGACTTTTCCAGGGTCACACAGCTAGTTTCTAAAGATGACTTTGAAATCAGTTCTTCCTGATTCCAGGCCCAGTACTCTATCCACTGTGCTACCTACCTGTCTCTAAGGATAGGATTAGGGAGTTTTTAAAAGAAGAAATGAAAAATATCAACAATTGCGTGAAAGAATGTTACAAACCATTAATTATAAAAGGAATGCAAATTAAAATAACTGAAGTTTTACCTCACACCAATGAGTTGAAATGTTGGAAAGGCTATGGAAAGTGAGGCACACCAGGGCACTATGAACTAGTTTTGGAAAACAATTTAGAACTATACTAGAAAAATCATTGAATTCTAATATCCTTCAGTCCACTGGTACCATTACTGAACATATATTCTAAGCAGGTTAAAAAATAGAATAAAAGGTTTATATTTATAACCTAATTTTTGGGAGTAAAGTACTGAAAAAGAATGGATACCCATCAACTGAGGAATGGTTGAACCAAATGTGTTATATGGATGTAGTAGAATATTACAATTCCATAAGAAATTATGAATGTGAAGAATTCAGAAAAAAATATTTAAGGAGACCGAGGTAGCAAGAAATAAGGAGAACCAAGAAAACAATTTCTATGACTGTAATGATTGAGACATCATAGCTCTGATCAATGAAGTGACCAACTGACTTCAGAGAACTAGTGATAAAACATGCCTCCCCCCTCCCAGCAGAGAGCTCTTGCACTATAGGTATGGAAAAAGACATGACTACATTATGACTGAGGACCCAGACCATACTCTATGCAAGCCTATGTTGTGGAATAAAACACCAATTGTAAGATGTGATCAGTAGGTTGGGGTTTTTGTTTTTGTTTTTTGCTCACCTAGACTTCCTTAATACAAAGGAGTTTTGTGTTGTTGGTGATGGGACATTGGGAAGTGACAATGCTATTAAAAACATCAATAAAGTATTTATTAAAATTTAAAAAAATCAACTGGGAAACTTAAGGTAGATGATGATATATTCTTTGGTGAGTGCTGCAATATCATGTGAGACAAAGTCACATGTCAGAAGTATAAACAATGACTGTTGGTTGTCAACTTGAAATGTTGTCCCTGGTTTATATGACATTGAGATGACCTTGAATCTAAGAACGTACTTCAAAGATGCTACTGTTCCTGCTGTTATCCCTAGATCTTCCATTGCACATTGAAGAGATTAAATTGATTCTGTATCATTTTTTATTGATCTTGTTTACAGTTAATTGATTTTGTCCTGTCACTGCCTAAGTCATGGTTCTTTGTCTCTGAATTTAATGCAGAAGTTCAGATGGTCTGTAATTAGTTAAGTTTAGACATCCAGTTCTCCTGATTATCACTTTTCCATTCTTGCCTCAAGGAATCCTGCTATTCTTGGGGGATGCAGGTGGACACCAGGGAGTCTGGTCTAGAATCTTTATACAACCAAGCTATCCTTCAAGGATGTCTGGTTTGCTATCTAAAGAAGTTTGGCCACTATCTTTTAACCTTGCAGATTGACTCAAACAACAAGGACTTCGTAGTCACAGAAGTGAAGGAGGGGGTTGTTGCTAGCCCCTCCTTCCCAACTTCCAATCAATCATATTGTCCCCCACACTTTGGCTACATAATGAATCATGATGTCCTCAACCCCATGATGTTACCTAGCTGGTTTTGTTCTTTGTTTTAACCTTATAAAAATGAGTTGTCTTCATTTTGGGGTCTTTGGCATAAATCAAGGCAAGTAATTGACCCCTTTATTAATATATTTGCACCCTGCTAATAAACTGTTATCTTGCTCAGAGAAAACATGCTCTAGTTTACCTTTGTTGAATTTCACTCACAGCAACATCAGTGTAATTCCATGCATTTCCTATGCAAAACATCCTCCTCTAATAGTTCTCTTCTAATGCTTAATCATGGCATAGATATGACTATGAGAACATAAAGGCTATTTTGGTAAGTACAATATCCTTTCAAGTAGGAAAGACTTTAAATATCAGCTTGGGTAAGAGATGTCTGTCATCCAAGGCCCGGGCTAGATAGTTGTAAAGTTGTTTATCACTAGAAAGTTGGACATTGAATGATGACTTTTTTCCCCCAACCACAGACGCTCATGAAACTGTTTACCAAAGAGCAAAAGTATTTTAGTCCATGTGAGTGGAGGTAGTATTAGCACCGATGAGGACACAGATCCTTAGAGTATTAGAATGAGTTAAATTCCTGTTTGATGGGATAGCAGTTGAAAGTGAGGCATAGGATGGATTCCTCCTCAATTTTCAGTTCAACCCACCTCTTAAGTTTTGGCTGCTAGAGGCACCCTTAATTGAACCACACCAGTGATCCAGGGCACTCAGTTGAGTCATTACCAAACTATTTTTGCATCAACTGTAACCCTGCAGCTTGACTTCCCTTTGAAGCAGGAAATATGTATCATAGGAAAATTTCTAGTCCTGTTCCCTCTTCTCATTTGCCTTGCAATTCCTTTCTCCTTTTATAAGGGTGGTAAAAATAAGATCATTGGGAACCCACAAAGCAATAAAAAGCAGTTTCATTTTCCTTTGATTCTTTTCCTCTTAGCTCCCTAATCATCCTATTACATCCTGTTCTCTCCACCCCTTTGTTTTGTTCAATTTGACATCCTTCTACACCTCTTTGTACATCTACCCTGCTAACCTGTTATGACTATACTCCTCTGTCCAGTAGCACTCACAGGTAGAAGAAAGTTACACATCCTCAAGGGCACCAGTCTGGAGTACTGGGAGTTCAACTCTATCAGGTGGGCAGGAACATGGTCAGCCATGCTGGATTAGTCACTGTGCCAACAGGAGGCAGGGGCAGGGTGAAGAAATCCTGAGCTTTTGGCCACTGAAAGTATTCAAGTCCAGGTTGGTGGACCACTCGTTGGGGTTCTTCTGGTAGGATGTGGACTCACTATCTTCTGAGGCTCCTTTCAAAGTAGAGATCTTCTGATTCCAGAGGTCACAATGTCTGAGTCAGAAGCAACTTTTGATACAGGTTAGTCCAGATCTTCATTTTCAGTCTACTTTTCTTGGTCCTCTGTCTGAGTATGCTCAACAGTGTCTGGGAAGTCTGCAGGGAAATGTCCAGAGCTGAAGTCCAATGGTCAATGCAACAAAGCTCCTTGGAACCTGTTGTCATTCAGAGGAGCTATTCTGTGGCAGTAGTTACTAAAATAGCTACTACCAGATTTCATCAGAATGTAAATTCCTTGGGGGCAGCTAGGTGGCACAGTGGATAGAGCACCAGCCCTGAAGTCAGGAGGACCTGAGTTCAAATTCGACTTCAGACCAAACAATTGACTCTTACTAGCTGTGTGACCCTGGGCAAATCACTTAACCCCAATTGCCTAAGAAAGAAAGAAAAAAAAGAATGTAAATTCCTTGAAGGCAGGTACTGTTCTAGATTTTCTTTGCATCCCCAGTGATTAGCACAGTACCTGACACATGGAGGCACTGAATAAATGCTTATTGATTGTTTCTGCTATTTTTAAGCTGAAGCAGACAGATTTCTCCTTTAGTTATCTGACTTACCCGCCAGGATTTACAGGATTTTCACTGCCCTTTTGTAACATCCTCTGGCAGGAATATTTTTTCTGGAGGATAGAGTGCCTACCTTTTTGCTGATATTGAGATGGTCTGTTTTCCTGTTTTTTTTTCTCTGTTTTATTCTTTTCTCGTCTTGTTTTTCCTAGGATGGAAACAAGCATTATTAAGCAACTACTATGTGCCAGGCACTGTGTAAATGCTTTACAAATATTACGTCATTTGAGACACACAACAACTTTGAGTCAGGTGCTATTATTATCCCCATTTTACAGTTGAGAAAACTGAGATTAAGAGAGTTCAAATGACTTGCTCAGGGTCATACAGCTAATAAGTCTTGAGGTTGGATTTGAACTCACATCTTCCTGATTCTAGGCCCAACACTATCCACTGTGCTACCTCACTGCCTATAGTTCTTCCTTCTTGAAATCATGTATTCTCTTGCCTTCTATCTCATTCTCTCTGTTTAACTTTATCTTTACCTTTTATTGAGTTTACACTTTAGTCTCTCTACTTCTCACAGGCTCTTGCTTTATTTCTACCTTTTAATTCTATTTTTTTTCCTCATCTACTTTCCAGACTTCAACTTCTTCTTCTGGAAAGTGAGGAGGTTATACTAGTGTATTCCAACTTTAACACTCTGTGTTCAATATTCTAAGGTGCCTTCCAGTTCTAATATTCTTTGTTCAATATTCTCAGGCCCTTTTTAACACTAATATTCTATATTCTAAGGTCCCTTCCACTTTGAAAAAAATTGTTCTATGTTTTAATTTTGTTCCATGTTCAATTTTAATTTTGTTCTATGTTTATTTATTTTTTTGTTCTATGTTTATTAAGTAAATATTTACTAAGCCCCCACTATGTGCTAAATGTCAGCAAAGTGGATAGAGTGCTGGGCCTGGAGTCAAGAAGACCTGAGTTCAAATATGGCTTCATATACTTACTAACTGTGTAGCCCTGAGCAAGTTACTTAACCCTGTTTGCCTCAGTTTCTTCATCTGTAAAATGAGCTGGAGATGGAAATGAGAAACGATTCTTGTCAGCAAAACCCCTAAAGGGGTCATGAAGAACCAGATATGACTGAAAAATGACCAAACAACATATGTTAGGGCCTTTGTTAGATGCTGGGTCTAAGACAGGGGTAGTTGTTTTAAGTGGGCTTCATTTAATGTCTCATGGGATATGAATTGCCTGCATTTTTCCGGGGTCTATGAAAACCTAGCTATATTTTTCCTTTGCTCTTGATGAACCAATAACCTTGAAAACTTGAAAATAAAGTCTACGCGACCACACAACCTAATAAGGCACCATGACTTCAGCAGACATTATAAAACATCAAATTAGATGGAAAATTGCCCTAAGCCCCTGTAAATGAAAATTACTCTTTTTATGGGGGAAAAAAATGAGCCTTCTAATAGCAACAAACAATTTTGTGATCTTCATTTTACTGGCCAGTTTCATATGGCAAACTGTACTTACCCATTTTGCCCAGTGACCCAAGCCAATGTTTTTACAATGTGACGCTTTGCATATTTTCACAGCATTGTAACAAGAAAATGAGGTTCTGTCTGTTTATTTGATTCATGTTGAAATATGATTTTTTTTTCAACTTTTCAACTTCCTAACTGATGCTGACTGGATTCAGGTCTTAGCTGGTTCTTTGATTTCCTCCCTCTAACAATCAGTCATTAAAAGGCAAATTAGAATGTTACAGATCAGAGAAAGGAAGTGATTTACCCAAGTTTACGCAGAACTGAATAGGACCCAGATATCTTGACTCTTAATAGTGGATTTTTTTTTGGTAAACATTTATTCATTTCATCTAAATCATGAATTTTTTTGGACACAATTTGATAAACTAGTTTTTAATAATTTCCTAATTTTAGCTTCATTTGTTATGATTACTCCTTTTTTCTTCTATTTTTTGATGCTGTAATTCGGTCTTCCTCTTCTTTAAAAAATCAGATTTGCTATCTATTTATCTATTTTTTTAGTCACCTCCCCTACAAAAAAAAGATCTTAGTTTTATTAATCAACTTAATGTTGTTTTTTCTTTTGAATTTGTTCATCTCAATTTTTCAGAATTTTGGTATTTAGTTGGGATTTTTTGATTTGTTGCTGCTCTAGTACTTATAGTTGCACACCTAATTAAAACAATGTTCTTTTCAATGCACTCTGCTACATTTCTTTGTAACTTTAGGGGTCTTAGAAATCATTTGAGTGGTGGATTAGAATGGAAAAAATGCTAGGTTTAGAATCCCAAGACCTGATTTCATGTACTGGCTCTGCCTCTCACTAGCAATGTGACCATGGGCAAAATACTTCATTTCTTTGTTTCCTTATCTGTAAAATGGGAATAGTAAATAATACCTTGACTTATCTCACAAAATCATGGGATTGTGAGTTGGAAGGAACTTTGGAGAATCTAGTTAAACCCCTTAATTATTTAGGTGAAGAAATTGAGCCAGAGAGGTTGAGGCATGTCCAAGGTCACAGAGGTACTTAGGACCAGAGAGAGCCAGGTTTTGAAATGAGATTCTCTGATTCCAAATACAGAGCTCTTTCTACCATACCATGTTGCTATGGTGAGGATTAAATGAGATCATGCATGTAAAATATTTTACAACTGTAAAGTGGAATATAAATATGAAATTATTACCTAGTTCAATTCTTTCATTGTATAGATGAGGAAAATGAGACCCAGAAAGGGGAAATGATTTGCCCATGGTCAAAGAATGGCTGAGCTAAGACTGTAAATTGGAACTCAACTCCCACAGCAGCATGAGACTGACATATAAGGAAATAAATATCCTGTCACTTTTTGAATTTTTTGTTAAAAACTGCTACCTCAAGTGGGTTTGCTTCTTCTCATGAGAAAGTAATATATAGTGACAGTTGATATACAACTTCTTTGTTTTGAAATAAGCACATGGATTCTTATAATTCAATAATGTTAGTGGTTCTTTTGCTTACATACATGAGGCTATTACTTTAACATAAGCTTGGGAAGCTATGGTTCTTTAATCACAGCAACAGAGGGCAAACCAGGGCTTGAGTGAGAAGGAACATTTTAAGTCTTTTCTCTGTTAGTCATAGATTCATGGTTTGAAGGGAATTTGGTGGTCATTTAGTTTCTACTTTAGCCACAGAATCATGGTTAAAAGGGACCTTAGTGGTTACTCATGGGAACCTATGGTTCCCAGAATTTTGTGTTCCGCAAACTCTTTTCAATAACAACATTAAAATACGTGCTATTAATGCTCAGAGTAATTTAATATACTTCTTGTACTATTCTTTTAGATTTGTTTAAACAATACTTTCAATAACTACAATGACAATTTGCCCTTCAGAGCTCCAAATTAAAATTTACATAACAATATAAAATGTACATTTTTCTTATAGTTATAATTATGAAAACTCTAAATATAAGATTATAAAACTCTGATTATAAAATAATTACAAATATTTTGTATGGGACACTGTGAGACTTTTAAAAAATCTTCATATGTTATCATTTGTAAGACTTCATATGAAATTTCTTTATTTTATAATTTTTGTTGAATATAACATTTTTAATAAAATGAATTATAACTTGAAAGATGTTTAACATAATACTCATGGATAAATTTAATTTTGATTTTGGAATGTTTTTATTTGAACAAAGTCTTGCAATATTTGTCTCAACAACCAGTGTAGCCTTAAATCATCCTGCATCAAGTTTATTTTTGTATTTTATTTAAAATAAAAATAAAGTGAAAATGCTTGCTCACACAAATATGTGGTAGAAAATGGTAGGAGAATTTTACAAGTTCTCTTGCTGACGGATGGAAACTCATTAAAATTTTTACGGTCAAAAATTTATAAGGTTGTCATTTTGAATGATGTTTATAGTCCAAAACCCAGTGACATGTCAACTAAAATTTTTTTTCATTGTCAAATCATCAGCTAGAGATATAAAAGATATCAAATGGCTTGGTAATCCAATTTAATTTATTCAAAATTTTAGGAAAATACTTATTGAAAGTCACTTCTAAAAATTTGAGAGCATTATTTATGTCTTATTTCACTTTCTAACAAGAAATTATGTAATATCACAAAGCACTCTTTCTTGTTCTCAATTATGCGGTTCCAAAATTTTATTTTTTTAGTAATACTTTTACCTTTTCTTGAGCATCGCATATGCTTGTATTTGTGCCCTATAATTATGTGTGTTGTTAACTTTTTAAAAAAGATATCCACTAAGTATACTATTTTTTTCTAACTACACATCACCTGCCCATTATCAGATGAAAAGGATGGTCAACGAAGAAGACAACTCTTTTTCCAATTCAAATAGATGAATAATAACTGTGTAATGGTTATGCACACTATCCACCTTTCTTCATAAGATAGTAAACAACTGAGAGTAAGTCTTGATTTTATAAAATTAATTATTCTGATACCATTGAATAGGCTTTTAAGTTTTTATGGCATGCTTTTTAATGCCAAAAGTGGTTTGTGTGTGCTGCAGTGTGTTAAACTATATTTATATTAGTTTTTTGACACATGAAACAATGCCCCAAATTTCCCATTCAATACTTTTGCTTCATCTGTACAAATTCCATAAGAGAATTAATTGATTTTCCTTCAAAGTATGAATTAATTAGATTAATAAGATCTTCTTTAGTTGTGTGACTGGTTAAACAATGACAAAATAGCATATTCTCTTCCACTTTACCATCGTGAAGATATCTTATAAATACAAGCAAAATTCCTAGGTTACGAACATTAATTATCTCATCTAATTGCAAAGTGTAAATGTCACTTTAAATTTTTTTTCTACAATAACTAACTTGACATCATCAGACATATTACATATCTGATGAGTCACTATTGTTAGAAATGGAACTGATCTCTAACATCTTTACAGAATCATCTCCAAATGTCAATTACTTTAGCTCATAGCAAAATTCTTTTTTTTTAAAAGTATAAGCTTCCTTATTTTTTTTTCGTATTCGATTACTTATTAAATATGGAGCTTCAGCCACTTTGTTTTTACTTTGTTGTTTATTCACAGAAATAAATGAAGCTATATTGTTTATTTTCAAATTTTGTTCTTTCTACTTTAAAAAATCAACAGGTTATAACATAGCTTTCATGTTTTGATTCTAAAGATTGGGACAAAAGAGAAGGTTTTAAGCTATCTGTAAGAATTTCATAAATTATATATTGTGATCATGGACATTGTCTCCAAGAAATGAAAAAGAAAGGAATTTTAACATATTTTTCATTACATTTCCTCTTTTTCACACCCATTGAAATGCAGGTATCTCAAACATCTGTGTATTATTTCAGAATTACGGCTATTGAATAACTTTTACTAATTTCCTGATTGGAGTATAGCAAAACTGAATGTGTATTTTGAGATTCCTCATTAACACATTCTTCAACATACATTTTTCATGTACTTTCGGTCTTTATGCAATAATTTATTGAGCTGTTATAGCTGAAAAAATATTTCTACAAAAATTTCATTTTCAATACTTGTTAAGCATAAAACAATATGAGGCAGCAGGTAGTGCGGTGGTTACAGTGCCTGGCCTACAGTCGGGAAGACTTGGGCTCAAATCTGGCCTCAGCTGTTGTGAAGTGGAATGAACAGTCTTTGGAAATGTTGTGCTGTGACTGACCACATGTGGGGTTTGATATATTGAGATTCTTTTTTGGATTTGAATTGGGTTAGATAGCTGCAAGGTCCTTTCTAACTAAAATTCTGTGATTCTGTTAAATGAATCTCTAATTAGTGGAATTTCACTCAGTATGGAGGGAGTGTTTCAAAAGGATTTGATGTCCTTTTCCCGGAAACCTCATGTCAGGAAGGTGACAATCTACATGAAAGCCAGATTCTTTCCTTTCCGCTTCTGTTGAGAGAGACAACATTTAAAAAGATTAATGTGTTAACTTAAGCTTGGTAATCCTGAGAAGTGAGACACTTTGTAAATACTTTTTAAAAAACCACATGTCATTGAAGTCCTTTTTATGTTCAGCCTTGGAGTTTGTATAAAATTCCTGTTCAAAAAACTTAACTTCCTTTCTAGGAATTAGGTGGTAGGATTTCTTAGACACTGGTAAGGCTGAGACTAGGTCAAATAATTTTAGAGCTAGAAAAGATCTTTGTGTCTTTATTTAGTCATTTCAACTCTTCGTGACTCCATGGGCCATGGCACACCGATACTGTCCATGAGGTTTTCTTGGCAAGGATCCTGTAGTGGTTTGCCATTTCCTTCTCCAGTGGATTAAGGTTAACAGAGGTTAATGATTTGCCCAGGGTCACACAGCTAATAAATGTCTGAGGCTGGATTTGAAGTCAGGTCTATCCTGATTCAATGCCCAGTGTGCTATCTGCTGAACCACCTAGCTACTTACAGAAAAGATCTTAGAAGTCATCAGTTTTAATTGTTGCCTAAAGTAGGAATCCTCTCTAAGACACCTTTTCTCTGCCCCCATCAAGTGGTCATTCAGACACTTCTTAAATATCTCTATGGAGGGGAAATTAATTTTTCAAGGCAGTTCAATGCACTTTTGGACAGCTCTAAATGTTAGGAAGTTTTTCTGTAATCTTGAGTTGGAATCTGACACCCTATAACTTCCTCCAGCTAGTCTTAGTTCTGTCCACTGTGGGGAAAAACAGAAACACATCTCAGTCTTTTAAATGTTTTGCAAATAGTGACTAGGCCCCTTCTAAGTCATCTCTGCTCCAAGCTAAATATCCCCAGTTCTTTCAGATTTCCATTGTATAGCACGGGTTCAAATCTTTTTACCATCCTCTAGACTCACTCCAGTTGTGAATGTCTTTCTTTCCTAGAAGACGCTCCCAGGAGTGAACACACTATTGCAGATTTGCCGTCTCCTTCCTCATCTGGGATGGTGCCGTTCACACCACAGCCTAAGCTTGAGTTCAGCATGTGGCATGGCGGATAGTGAGCTGGCCTTCAAGTAAGGAAAACCTGAGTTCGGAATACTTCCTCTGACACATACTGGCTGTGTGATAGTTATGTGACCCTAAACCTCTCACTGACCCAGGGAACTCTGTAAGACTACACATTGTATAGCAGTTGCTGATCTACATTGGAACATGGCTTTTCCTTGTAGTAATGAAATCCCCAGTCTGGTTCATCCCTCCCCCAAAAAGGAAAGTTAGCTTGTTGGGCTGCAATGTTATCCTGCTGACTTAATGAACTTGCAGGCCATTAAAAGTCATCAGGGCCATTTTCATTAAATTACTATCTTCCCATACCCTTCTCTCATTTGTTCTTGTGCTTAATTTTTTTTGAACCCGAAGTTCTTCATTCTGACCAGTGGCCACTAGAGGTCAGTTGTGTGTTTCACCTCGGCAGAAATATTCCAAACGTCTGTATTTGTGTTTTAAGAAAAAATAATAATAATAATAAAAAGGCAACCCCCTTTTGATTATAGATTTTCCTAGTCCAGGGAATAATATGAGGACTGGTAATCTAGCCTTTCCCATACCTGGCCCTCCCCAAACCTTCTATTCATAAGAGGTTTTTCTAGTGTGTGTCTCTCTACATAGCACATGACGTGTGACGGCTGGTCAAACCAAGCGGAGAGTGGAGGCAATTATCTGGTCTAAGCCAAAGACTAGTAACAGCTCACATTTCTATATTACCTTCCAGTTTGTAAAATGCTTTTTTCACGTCATCCTTGTCTGTAAGGTAGTATAAGCATTATTATTCCTCCCTCTTCCTACCTTAGTAGAATGTAAACTTGATAAGATCATTTGGTATTTTCAGTTTTGCTCCACTCCATGGTCGATGATCTATCCATTACGCCCCCTAGCTGCCCCCTTATCTCCAAGTTTTTACTACGTCATCTCCATTGGTCAAAATTCTATCCACCCTTTAAGTTCTAAATAAAATGGCATTTCATCTGCGAAATCCTCCCTGATTGGAGAGAAATGTAGTATACTGCATCCACTCTATTTAGAATTAAAAGACTGAGATTTGATTCTGTTCTGCCCTGAGTACCTGAATGGCCTTGGGCAAATCACTTTCCCTCAGGACCTCAGTTTCCTCTTTTGCAATCTAAGGAGGTTGGAGTATCTAATGTCTAAGGCCCTTCCTAGCTTTACATCCTGCTATGATCTCCCAACAAGAACTTCCATAATATGTTTTTTTTTTAATCTCTTTTATGGGTGCAATATATTCCACCTTTTATTATTGTAAACTGTGTGCATATGTTCTAGCCCCTAGTAGACTCTAAGCTCCTTGAGGGCAGGGATCATAGCTTACTTAGTACCTTGGATTGAGCAGGTATTTAGCAAATTTTTGTCAAATTCAATTATTCATTGTTTATTCATCATCATCATTAGATTGTAGACTCCTTGAGGGAAGAGACTATTTTTTGCCTCTTTTTGTGACTCTGGGGCTTAACACAATTCCTGGCATGAAGTAAGTACTTAATAAATGTTTATTGATTGATTGTTGAATCCCACTTTGCAGTGTCTCACCTAATGCTCTGTACATTGTGCTTAATAAAGGGCTGTTGATGGAATGAACTAATAAATGAATTGTTATCATTGGGTTAGGTTATGATTTCCCTTTATTGTTATTAGCCAAGAAAAGCTTTTTGTTTTACAAAATATTAAGAAACAATATTGTGGCAATATTATAGTACCACCTCCTTATTCTTATCTGGATGAAAAACTTTATCAACATTTCTTAACAAGATTTAACTAAAGCAAAGGGACAACATCCTACTCAGAAACTCTTTCCTTCACTTGAATTAAAGACCTAATCAGTTCTCTTTTTAAAAATTTAAATAGAAGACTCAATCTAGTTCAGGAAGGAATCTTAATTCCCTGAAAGTAAAGGATTTAGTTTTGTTAATCTTGACCATTTTTTGAGTTTACCTTTGGTCAGATTGAAAAGGAAGTGATTAAAGAATGAGTAATTGGTTTCAGAAAGACATTTTCTCTAAGGATACAGCAGCATCAACATTGCTATAGCTCTATTTGATAAATAAATTGAAAAGAAAGAAACAAAAAAAAACCCCACAAAGCTATCAACTTAAACTTGGTATTTTGTTTTACTTTGACGTAGAATTTTGTCTTTTGTTTCATTTTGCTATAAAATATAAGAGGGCATTGCCTAGGTCAGAGAGAATTCCAATAAGCAGGAATACCTTTTGCCCCTTTGGACCTAAGTAGGAATGTTTATATATTAATAAACTGTAAGTGATATACTTCAGTTAAAATGCTGAATACAGAGTTTTTCTTCTTTAGCACAAAGAGTCAAGCTGAAAAACATTAGCAAACTTTCAAAAACATAGGCTGGGATTTTCACTGCGATGTGATCATTCCCTTTAAAGGGAGAAGGAAGATCATATGTATTACCTTGGATTCTTGCTGCAAATGAATTTAGCTGTACTGGTCCCCTGGATGAAAGATAAATGCATGGTTAGGCCACTGCTGAGATGATAGTTGAGTTCTTCCAAGTTGGTAAGGTCTGCAAAGTTTGTACCCTCCTTAGCTTAGCCTTTAAGAAGGCCACATCACGAGGCATCAAAGGAAGATGTTAGTGAAAGAATTCCTGGTAGTATTACTACAGGACAAAACTCTACACTATGATCCCAAGGGTTTTCTATTCAAAAACATTGAAAAACTTCTGGACTGCCTTCAGCCAGTCTTTCCAATGAGACCTCTCATATATTGGATTTTTTGTGGATTAATTAATGCATTAAATGCCCTTTCCTCTATTATATTGAACTTTAGAAATAAGCATTCATTCAAGTTTTCATTTGGAAAATGAAGTGACTGTTCATAGGCCCTCTACTCCTTAATCCACAGGGTGAATTGGAACTTTCGGCCATAGATAGTAAGGTAAGCATATCAGAACAAATTCTCTAGAAGTTGCATAAATAATTCCCTTAATTGAAATGGCTAATGAGAGGGAAGAGAATCATAATCTTTACTTTCCCCATGGTTGAGCCTGAAGCTTGGAAGATTCACTGATCTAATTATGTTAAATCTGCTTTAGGGGGTTATATTTCTCATTAGGATGCTTTCAAGTGAGGACCTCCATAAGTGAATTGGCTTATCAAGGTACATCACTCCAATAGGCTGTTCCCTGTAGAAATTTCTCTTCTTGAGACAGCTAGGTGACACAGTCAATAGAATGTTGGACTTGGAATCAGGAATTCCTGACTCTGAATCCTGTCTTGCACAGTACTAGCAATGTGACTGTAGGCAAGTCAACTTTTCTGAGCCTCAGTTTACTCATCTGTAATCAGGGATAATAATAGTACCTATCCCTTAGAGTCATTGTATGTATCAAATGGGATAACAAATATAAAGTGCTTAGCAAAATAAAGCATTATATAAACGCTGGTGAGAATGATGATGATGATGACAATGATGTGAAAAGAGTTGTACACGTCTAGGATTTTAAAAATCCCCATCCTTATCCTGCCCATGCTACCAAGAATCCTTTTCTCTTAAAGGGAATATTTTCCTGTGATTTTGGAAATCAATATTATGTTTTCGAGGCAAATTTTAGGAAGAAAATAAGGTCATGCATTCCTTGTCATAGAAGCTGTTTAAGAAGATGCTAGATAATCATCTGTGGGGTATTGGAAAGGAGATTTATGTACTGAGTAGTTAGACTAGATAACCCCGAAGGTCCCTTCTGCCTCTTGTGTTGGGATGGCTCTTTTGTGTTTGTCTTTAGCAATTTTCAGGGGCTCCTCTAACAATGCTAATCAATCCATAAATGTCCTACTCATACCTTTCATAAATGTGTAAATTTTGATCATATCCCTTTTTGAATCACACTTTCCTTTTTCTCTCTAGCAAACTCTAATTCAGACCTTCATGAGAGAGTAGTCTCAAAAAACCTAGAATATTAGGTGGATGCAAGGTGAATGGATGTACTGTGACTCAGGGTGAGGGATCTAGTGGCTTAGATAAGGAGTGTGTTGGTAAATGTGTAACCACTGACTTTCCAGAAAAAAAAACTACACAGAACTTTTAAATATAATCTTCATTATTAACATTTTCTTCATCACTTTTTAAGTCTAGAAATCAATAGACCAATACATTGAGCTCTGATTTGTAGATTTTTGCCAGTTTCCAAGGTGTAAATGAATATTTACACCAACAATTTAACAACCAACTCTCCTGAGGCAGCTTCAGGTATTCTTGCACACCCCTGCTTAGATGTCCTGCAACTGACTTACTCTTTCTAGTTGTGTAATCATGACACATGTCTAATCATTAGACTAGTTTGAACACATAAATTCAGTTAAACATAATTTAAGTGTCTACTATATGCAAGGCACTATGTTAGAAGTTGAGGATATAAAAACAAAAAAAGAAAGAGAAAGAGTTTCTGTTCTCAAGAAACCTATATTCTTCTGGGAATATTACTATATTCCCTTCAGTGCAGTTCCGGGGAGATTCATTTGGAGAAGAGGCAGCTAGGTGGCGGTATAGTGCACAGAGTGCTGGACCTGGAGTCAGGGACATTAGAGTTCAAATGTGGCTTCAGATGCTTACTAGCTGTGTGACCCTGGGCAAGTCACTTAGCTTTTGTTTGCCTTAATCCACTGGAGAAGAAAATGGCAAGCCACATTAGTATCTTTGCTAAGAAAACCCCACAGACAGTATTGATGGGTTATAGTCCATGGGGTTACAAAGAGTTGAATACTACTGAACACCAACAACATAAAATCCAGCCAAAGAGATCTATTTTAATGTGGAACAGTTTCAGAAATCAGCTCCTCACCAAGCCTTGTTTTTTCCATCTATAAAATAGGGATTGCAATCTTTGGATGTTGTGAGGAAAATATATTATAAATTACAATACAAGATTATTCTTGTTCAACAATTCATATTTTACATGAAGTACTTCACAAACCTAAAAATGCTACACAAAATGTCAGCTATTATTACTATTACTACTAGTATGTCTACTGAGAGGTAATGTGGTGTGGAAGGCAAATGGCCTCAGAGTCAGGAAGAACAGGAATTCAAGTGTTGTCTCTGATCCATACTGGCTATTTGACCCATTAGACTGTGAGGTCTGTGAGACTGGAGATTGCCTTTGTATACCCAGTGTAAACACAATACCTACTACATAGTAAGTACTTTAATAAATACTTACTGACTGACCAATGCCAAATTGCCTCAGATGACTCTCTAAGAAAAAGCTCCAGACAAGGTCCCAACATGCATTTCTTTCCCGTCAAAAATTACTGCTATTATTCTTGCTACTGCAATTCCTTTGCTAAAGACTTCCTCTAAGGCTCCATCATAGCTAGGAAAGGCTCTCAGATCTCAAAGGCTGTGACAGTGGAGGACAAACTCTGGTAGTTCTTACCAAGGGGAATATGCTTCCAGGATGGCTCTGGTGACCCATTTGGGCATCTCTTATTCTAGGATGAACCTAGCTAAGTTCAGAGAGAACTAACACCAGAAGTTTATTACAAGGTGATTATTTCCCTTCCCTTCCCTACCCATCCTTGGCTCTCAAATATCTTGGGGGACAAATTCATTTTTGAGGCTAACATGGAAAATGGGGAGTTACTCGGAGGGGTATCTGCACAAATATTTGTTGCTTGATCTGGGGACCCGGTTCAACCATTCATTCATTAGGTAGCTTTTAAGAACCTATATCCATCGAACACCTTCAGAATTTTTCTATAATTTAACAGAGCTCACAGATGGATTCCAGAGTCAATTTATTTTTCAAAAGATTTCTCTTGGGTTAGTCATGATAATGGACCAAACTCTCCTCTTGAGGCCATTTTATAACTAATTAGGGCAGATGATATAAGATAGTCTGGAACTGGAGAGGAAAAAATATTCAACAAACATTTAGGTCATTATATATGTTTTATATATATATATATATATATATACATATATATGTATACACATTATATGTCTTGACTCCTCTTATGCCAAGAATAATTTTTAATTCTAAGTAGATCCTCTCTAAAGAAAAGCTGCCCTGCCCATAGTAGAATCCTAAAAAGTAGTCTTATATGTATGTTTAGTTATTTCAAGGGTTTGTTGGCAGCAATATATTTTCAATGATGACTTAAATGAAAGAAGCAATATTGAGGATATTTGTAATTAGAAAAGGAGGTGGTACAATCATGCAACAAGAGTGAGCAATAGCAGATGAATGGATAGTCTGTATGTTGCACTGATACCCACAAACTACCAAAAGACCCAGAGGAAAGCCTCCAGTTTGATGAGTGTATCCTCTACAGGGGATTCATGGAGGGTCATAGGCAAGAATCACATCAAATAAGTACAGATGGGTTGTGATTTACACCAGTGGAGGGAGTGCACCATGACTGAGAACCACTGAAATAATTTAGTTTTGTGCCACTTCCAGGCCACAAGAAGGTCAGATGAGTTTCTTGCGGTGGACTCTGCACCCCTCCATTTCTTTCTAAACTGCAACATGGAATGTTCCATGGGTATTAAATGTTATGTGGGAAAGTTACAAACCTACGCAGCTCAAATTACAGGTGAAATCAAGCCAAAAAAACTGTGGGAAATTTAGGATTCAAGGCAGAGAGACTTAATTTCTAATGCAACCCACTGTGTTTCCTCTTCAAAGATTTCACACAGTTGAGGGGGTTTTGCACTTGGATGAAGCTGCCAGGGAGAACTCACCCCATCGAGGGTGTGGCATGGATTTCTCTTGTGTTGCTAAGTTGTAACAGCATCCTCACTTCACGGTGATTTTGTATAACAGATGTGTCTGTGAAGCTACCATTATATCTAATTTGGTTAGATAAAATCACATATTAAGTATTCAATGGGAACTGGATACTTTAAAGGAAAAAAATTGCTGTGAATTTGCTTGTAAAGTAGATACCCACCCTCTGAATTATCTGTTTTGTATGTAAATAGAGTTTTCAGATATGGAGTCTTCTTTAAAGTGGGGGCATACCTGCAGTTAGGTCCTATTGCATGAAAAGATACTCACCACTAGAGATATTTAATAGCAGGCTATCTCAAGGAGTCTGTCTCCCTGTAACAATGAGCTGGTGGCAGACATTAAGGAGACACATTGGTGTAGAGGAGATAACAATAGATTTTGCTTTATATCTCTCTAGTGAAATTGTCATGTGTCATTATGCATCAAAGTTACTTGAAGTGTCTTTTTCTCTTACTACACTGTAAATTACATGAGGACAGAAGTTGTGTTTTTTATCTGAATTTAGTATCTTCCACAGCACCTAGAACAAAACAGAAGTTAAACAAATGTTTGTTGAATGAATGAATGAATGAATCAGGAGATTTGGACTGGAGTTCCAATTCCAACATTTCCTGCTCATGTAATTATATTGCAATCACTCCTCCTTTCTGAGCCTCAATTTCCTAATCTGTAAAGTAGAGATGATAATGCATTTCTTCTCTGCTTTATATTGGTGTTGTTAGGAAAGAACCTTGCAAACTAGATTTTAAAATTTGTATTCCATGGAATGCTGACGTTTCATCAGATGACTGGGGATTCTATGAGAAAATGCCAATGCTCATAACATTTTCCTGATTAAAATTTTATTATTATGGGAGGCACAGACTTGTGATTTCTTTGATGTAGGGAATTCCAAATGAGGAAACTCCCTTTACCTATGCAGATTGGCAAGTGCATTGCAACTTATAACTTTAGAGAGTTTTTTGGGGACACTGAGAAGGTAAGTAACCTGTCCAGGGTTTTGCTACAAATTTGTGTGTGTGTGTGTGTGTGTGTGTGTGTAATATATATTATATATATGTGTACATATATATATAATATATATATATGTATGTATATGTCATTTTAACTTTAAAGCTATCTCTCTATCCACTGTCACGGTGCCTTTCCAAATAGTCATTATGAAATTTTGTTTCATGTGCTTAAAAATCCTTTGTCTCATTGATATGGGAACCAATATAGATCATAGTCATTCTATGATTTAGTGGATGGTTTCATGTCTTTCTATGTTCAAAGTAATTTATCCCCTGGAGCCATCTTTTAGTGATGAGCCATTGTGCACTTGGTTAGACTGGTATCCAAAAGACAGACATATTCCATCCCTAAGCCCATGCCTGAAGCCTTTTCAATTGCAGAGAAATTGCCCTGTTCACTCTATTGGTCTTGTCTTTGGAAACCCAAGGCCACCTCCCTACACCACTGAAAGACATGAACAAAGGATATATGCACCAACAGAAATTATTACCTGAGACAATTTTTAGTATGAAATAGATTAATATCCTCTATCTATCTGTCTATCTGTCTGTCTGTCTGTCTATCTACCCTGTGGGGTGGTGGTCCATGCCCCCTGCTTCAGCCTCTTGTAGCTGCTTTGACACTTGACAAAAGGATCAGACTGACCAGTGAGTGCTTTAAACAGTGTTTGTTTAGTATATTTCAATTCACAGAAGGAAGACTGAAGACTGAAGGTGTAGGAGTACTGAGTGGGGAGGAATAGGAAAGAGGGGAGGGATAGGTATGTCACTGGACCACAGACATGATGGTTTCTGTGTCAGGAGATGAGAAAAGGGGACTTGCTTAAACATTGCTTTATATGTACATAGATACATGTAAACACACCTGTATAATTTTACTTTTGGTTGAGGTGCTTTTTCATGTTGCTGAACAATGCAAGAGTATGACATCCTCTTCCCTTTTCCCAAACCAAAAGGTTGTGGGGGAAGAAAACTAAAAACCCTTGTGCCTTCATGGTTTGTCTGGCTAATGGCATATTTCTTTGCTTTCTGTTTTTGTTTGACTACTCTAAATTCAAAATAGGCAGTACTTTATTTTGCTTGTTACTTCTACCTTGAAGACATCTTCATCCATCCCTTTTGAGGCAAAGATCTGAGTTGAAATTAAGTACTCATTTAAAAGATTTTCCTACTCCCATCCTAGAACTGGGCAAAGTCTTTTCACTGAGAAGGACCGAAGGACTGCTAAGATTGACCTCTGATCCCATAAACCCTATATAATATGGATGTGGCGAAAGCCAAAAGAAAACTCATAACTCATGGAAGGAAGTAGACTCCTTGTGACTTATGCTTAGGGTGGTTAGCCAAAATGTCGACCCTCACACAGGGTGACAGCTGTCTACTCACTCTCTGGGCTGGCTTTCAGCCTGTGGTTATACTTAAAATCTTTGAGTCCTAGGGGTAATCACCTTGTGAGGAAACATACTATGCATACTCACTACTATAGTTTTCAAACCCCTATCAATGTGCTTTCGTTTGTAAAAACCAAACTGCTCACAATGATGGACAAATTAAATTTTAAACATGATCAATGATTTAAGAATAAGTCAGAAGAAATGATATTACAGATATATATATATATCTGTATATATAAAAGCAAATGCAGGAATAACAAATACATCAGAATTCACACAAATCTTAGTCATACGCTATTTGACCAATCAGCTTGTAGCACGAAGAACTCAGCAAAAACTACAAAACTGCATCTACAAAACTTGTCTCCCTCACACCTCACTCCCTGTTTTTCTCTCCCAAACCATAGGTGGCAGCAGAGAACAATGTGTACTACTGGGAGGCTTTGCCTTTCTTAAACTCTAGGTGGTGCTGAAGGGCAACACCTGGTTCTGAAGCTCTTTTCCAGGAAGGTTGATACTCCCTCCAATTAATCAGGAATCTCAGAATGGAAGCTGATTATTTCTGCTGCTGCTTGCTTCATAGAGCTATGACAGAGCTGCCTTCTCTTCCCCAGCCATTTCTGCAGTCTTTGTCTCATTCTTCAATATTCACCCACTACTCTACATTGATTTCAACATGTTAAATCAGAACGTTCTGGCACCCACTTTTCACTTATGAAGTAAAGACTTATCAAATCTTCCCTGTGAAACCAGTAGTCCTTATTTAATCACCCTACCTAGTCAATTTTTCTTTCTTTTTTTTGAATTTTAACCTCTTACGTCTTAAAACAATTACATGAAAGTAAGTTGAAAGACTAAAATGCTTGGCAGATTTAGCCATTCTAGAATCTCCAAAGAAGTTTGATTCTAGTAGTCTTTGTTTCTGACAACTATTACTTTACCTGAATTTTTAGCAGT
Organism: Vombatus ursinus; assembly: GCF_900497805.2. NCBI lineage: Eukaryota > Metazoa > Chordata > Mammalia > Diprotodontia > Vombatidae > Vombatus > Vombatus ursinus. The sequence goes on along the minus strand of NW_020954596.1, from coordinate 17,686,765 downwards.
TTAAAATATTACTTTACTTGGATTTTTAGCAGTTTTTAATAAAGTTATTTCTCTACCCTCTAAGCCATCAAATTGTTTGCATAAAACAGAGACATCACCCTTCTTTCCTTACAAGGTAATTTGAGCTTTCACATTTACATCACAGTTCATTTTTTTGTCTCCTTTTGCAACTGAACTGCTCATAGCATATATTGAAACTGTTTTTTCTCAAGTGTTCTAGCAAATTTTTAACAATCAGCTGTGAAAAAAGTGTGACACACTTTTAAGTTAAATCTGCATTATTAATGTTTTCTCCATCATATTAAATCTGGACAATCAACAAAACAATAAATCAAGCCATGATTTTAGCTTTGCCAATTTCTGAACTATAAATGCTCACACTGAAAATATAACAATTGATTCTTGGGAGCCAGAAGAGCTGACTTTAGCACTATCTCCTTTCTTTACATATAGATTTTAAACAGTTTTTATTAAACTGAAGTTCTTTTTCTACTACATTTATGTACCAAACTGTTAACCTATGAAAGAAGCAATACCATAATCCTTTACTGGTTAATTTAGTTCTTTATCTTTATGCAAAACTAATTTTTCTGCTACTTTCAGCACTGAACTATTCCAAATGAAAGGGCAGTACCTTAAAGGAATAGTACTTTCCTGGGGGGAAGGGGTGACAAAAACACACCTTTGTCTTGCTACAAACTTTGAAAACATTTGTTCCATCTATTAACACCTTATGTGGGTAGAGATAAACAGTGGTCCGTAAGTGAGAGAAAATCTGCTCCCTGGACCTGGAGGAGCATGCTTTAAGTAGGAAATGTTCTAGGGCTCCTCAATAGCCATGTTTCTAACCATGTGAGACCAAGTACCAGCCCACTATACCCCCAAAACTTTAGCCTAATATAAGAAAGTTCTCAATTCCTATTCAAGGACATAGTAAAGTGAATGGTGTTATCCAATGTTGAGACTACTATTTGCTTCCTCAAATAAGAGATCTTGCAACTTTGTCTAAAAATACTTCCTTCACACTTGTAAAAATATTCTCTTCCCCTTGTCTCCTGCCCTTGATGAAGGCATGAGAAAGGAATAGACAGGCTTTCACAGATGCTATCTACAGGAGATCCTATCTTTATAAGCACACAATTGACTGGCAGGTTCAGAGAATACAAGATTCTTCTGCCCTTATTGTTTGTTGACTACTAAAAAAAAACCACTTGTTTTTGTAGAGCAAAAATGTTTCCTTAAAAGTTTTCCTCCAACAAAGTAGCTACCATGCATATATTAAAATTATACATGATTCCTTTAAAGACAACAGAGATATCATCTTGTTTATAGATACCAAATGAGACATAACACAAGGAAATGTATAATTGCCAAAGTTGTTGGCTACTGTCACGGAAGCTATCAAACTCAGAGTTTAAATAGAATATTTCCCCACATGTGGTGATATGCTCCAGATGTTCCTGCTTGTAGATTATACTATGCTTGATTGCACAAGGCCCTGAAACATCATATAGTCTTCTATATGAGATATATAAGCACCTGAAAGAGTTCAGTCTTACTTTCCACACAAGAAAAACAAAATGAATGAAAAATGCCTGTTGGATAGACTATTATAAACAGTTGGATGGACAGTCTACAGAGTTGGCTCATTAGTACACACACACACACACACACACACACACACACACTTATGAACCAACTCTATATACTATCCATCTACACACACACAAATACCTTGAACAGATATTATGTAAGCACAATAATTGGTACTGGTATTGAAGAAGAGGAGAGTGAGTGAGATACAATCTGGCAAATTGTATAGTCCTTTTAGTGACCCCAATTATCTTCCTGCAACAAAGATCCATCATTTTAAGATTGGTATTCTTTGAGATTCCATATATTTGCACATAATCTCTGAAAAATTAAAGTTGTATGTTAACCAAAGGTCAATGTAAAGGCTCATGGTTGGCATACATAAAATATAGAATATTTCCAATGAAGAATCATGAACTCAGGGGCAGCTAGGTGGTGTAGTGGATAGAACACTGGCCCTGGAGTCAGTAGGACCCGAGTTCAAATCCAGCCTCAGACATTTGACATTTACTAGCTGGGTGACCCTGGGCAAGTCATTTAACCCTATTGCCTAGGAAAAAACAAACAAACAAACAAAAAAGAATGATGAGCTCAATGATCTTAGAAAAACATGGATAGACTTGCATGAAATAATGAAGAGCAAAATGAGCAGAACCAAGAGAACATTGTATAGAGTGAAAACTGAACTTTTGGACTCATGAACTTCTGAACTTAACTCAGAGACAAAGAAACATAGCTCAAGTGGTTAGAACCAGGTGTAATAGAATCAATTACAGAATGGAATAAAATATAAAATAATAGCGCAATATTTGATTTTCTCAAAGTCTCTTTTCTTTTTTTTCTTTTCTTTCTTTTTTTTTTTTTTGCTTTTTGGGGAGGTGATTGGGTTAAGTGACTTGCCCAGGGTCACACAGCTAGTAAGTGTTAAGTGTCTGAGGCTGGATTTGAACTCAGGTCCTCCTGATGCCAAGGCCAGAGCTCTATTCACTGCACCACCTAGCTGCCCCCAAAGTCTCATTTCTTCAGAATCATGGAATCTCAGGATTTGGAAAGTTCCCCCAAGGTTACCTAGTTTAATTTAGGGTATATGGAGTGTTTATGGAGGGCTAGCCCCTCTGGTGAGGGGACTTGCTAAGCCCTGTTCAGGGCTGTTCATCCACTTTTGGTGTCTCACTCAGATCTCACCTGTGGCTCCAAGAAGCTATAGCATGTTCAGCAGCCACACCCTATTAAAATTGTCTTGGCAGATAGGCTAGCCCAAGTTGAGGGTAGCTGACAGGCCCCAAAGCCATAGGTGAGTTGGGGAGATGTCTACCACAAGCATGCAAAGACTTCCCTTGGCAGAATGGAAAGATGAGAACAATTGGATCCAGTGGCCATGAAGGCAACTGAAGCAGGTGCTGTGAAGCACTTAGAGCTTGGTTAGATGTCAAAGACACCAAAATAATCTGCTACATCCTGGACCATCACCAGTCATCCTGACTTTTGTCTTGCCACTAAACTTCAATGACTCTGAAAGAGAGAGTGAGACTGATGACTGAGCAACTCTGCCTCACTCAAATCCAATTCACCCATAAGTCAAGATTTGATGATGTCACTGGTCCTTTTCAAAAAGAAGGACAAGCAACACCTAGTCCAATCTATACTGAAAAAAAAATTCCCATTGGAACTCCCTTACTAAGTATTCCTCTAGTTGTCCTTTTTCTTGAAGACTTTGGACTCAACATCTTCTGAAGCAGCACATTCCACTTTTAGGTGGCATTAGTTATTTTTATCTTTTTTTTTCAGACCAAATAGCACCACTTCTGTCAACCAATCTTTTATAAAGCATGGTTTCCAGTTCTCTCACAGTCTTAGTCATCTTACTTTGGAGATTTCCATTTGTCAGTGTCCTTCAAAAGAAGTGTTGTTTAGATTGGAACATAGTACTCCAAATATGACCTGATGAGAATAGAGAACAATGGGATGGTGACTTCCCTAGTCATGGACACTATGTATCTCTAAATGTAGTCTAAGTTTCTAATAAGATTTTGGGACTACATTCTCACATTGTTGAGCCATACTGATCTTGTCATATATACTAAGGAGCCTAGAGCTTCTTCAAGTGAAATATTAGCTGACTACACTCCCCTCATCCTGTATTGATGTAGGATTTTCTGAACCCAAGTGTAAGACTTCACATTTATCTCTATTAGATTTCATTTAATCCAAGATTTTGTCAGGACTTTTAGATCCTGAAACTGAAACTGAAATGTCAATCACTTTAGCTCTCAGTGCAAGATTTATGTCATCTCTATGTTGGATAACAATGTCATTTGTGCCTTAATCCAAATCATTGATAAAAATATTGCAGTATATAAGGCCCAGGACAGAACCCTTTAGAGAGACAACATGATATGGTGTCTAGGATACTATATCTGGAGTCAAGAAGACCAGGGTTTAAATTCTGCCTCAGATACATACTAAGTGTAAGACCCTGGGCACATCACATAGCCTTAGTTTTTTCAGTTGTAAAATAGGCGTGATAATAGTACCTACTTCATAGGGCTATTTTGAGGATCAAATGAAATAAAATTTGTACAAAGTGTCCTACAAGCTTTAAAAAGCTATTACTAGTTGTGTGACCTTGGTCATACAACTTAAGTCACAACTTCTTTCAGCCCTGATTTCCTCATCTTTAAAATGGAAGGGGAATTGGATCTGATAACCTCTAAGGAGCTTTCCAACTTGAAATCTATAATCTATGATTCTATGATCAACTCTACTAGATATATATACCTTCAGGGTGGAATTAAGGTCATTCTGAATAATATTATTTTTATTTGGTTAAAAAAAACATTTCTGATACTTGGACAGTCCCATGAACATGTGCAGAGAGGCAGCTTTTGAGAACTCATTAGGTTACTCTTTCATAAAATTTCACATTCAAAACCAAATACACCCAGATCTAGATTTTGGAATGAGAGAATCACAATAATAATTAAGAATTATATGTGGATGAGAGCTGAAATGTATGAATCAATTAATGGAAAAGGAAGAACCACACTTGTATGTCTATGAGTTGTAGACTAGAAAATCTAAGAGATAATTTGATGTACATTACGTCTGTGGCTCTCAAATGGCTCTGAAGTTGATGGGCTAGGGTGGGGAGTAGAGTTTCTGACATCTGCCATAACAGAGATGCAGTTTTTGATTGCCCTAAGATGGTCTTGTCATAAACTTGTATAGACTCATCTTATTCTAGAAGGTTTACTCCTTGCCTAGGGAGGTAATAAATGTAACTATAGCTCACAAGTTTCCAAAGGTAAGGGAAGAATAAGCATACATAGCTTCCTTGTCTGCCTTATTGGGCTACATCAGTGTCTTGAGGAAAATATACCCACCAGTGGGAAGTCTTTTAGGGATCTTGGGAATGCATCCTTGTCCTTCAACAGCCCTACAACCTCTATTCAATGTGAATCACTTTATAAAGCAACTAAATCTGTTGCAAAACTCCACAATTGTGGATAGTCTATAACCATAAGTAGTAGGGAACATTCTTTTTCATCCTTAAATTTCCTACTACATGGCACCATATATACATGCTTAATGATGGCCAACAGTTGAGAGTGTCATTATTCTGTCTCTTGCAAAATGATGACTTGACTTGGAAGTCTCAGCACCTCCACTACCTCTGTCCATGGTGCTGACATGCCTGAGAAGGGAGTGGGATTTTTGATAGTTCGGGATGCCTAGATACCTAGTATATGGGAGCCAAGAGTAGAAGCTGAGTTGAAAACAATATTCAAATGAGAAAAAATGGGTGAAGACACATTAGGAAACTAATAATAATTTAGATTCTCTAGGCCTCAGTTTCCTTATATGTAGAATGAGGGAGTTTTGAACCTGATGTTAAGTTCCCATCCTTCTCTAAATCTATGATGTTATAATTAGTAATATTTGATGACATTTCTATAATCCTTTAATAAACACACAGCATTTTCTTCACAACAATCTTATTAGGTAGTTAGGTGAGCAAAAGTATAGAAAAGAGACATAACTGCATAACAGTTTGACACACTCAATGCATGCTCCAAAGATGCATATTATATACAAGTATGTTATATACACTTGCACATATATGTACACACATACATATTTAGGCATATGCTGGCTCAAATACCTCTGCTCTTTATTATGAAATTGTTGTTAAAATACTGGACCTACACCAGGATGGGATGGATGTGAGAAGTTTTACAAAGGGCAAAGATATTAGTGATTTTATGTGGTCTTATAATTTTTTTTTTTTGGTATCACAAATGTTCATGCTTGTTAATGTTTGTCAAGCTCATAATTTTAAAGGGCAAGAAAAAGTTCAAGATAAATTCAGGTCTTCCACACTGGGAAACAGATGAGAAAAGAATGCCTTACCTCTACATGGAAAGTTGGTCTAAGAAAAATATGACTGAATAGAATGACAGAATGGTTAGATCTGGGAGGGTTGTAGTCCTACTTACTCATTTTTACTTTTGGATGGATTGGCACTTAGAGAAAAGTGCTTTGCCCAGGGTCATTCAGCTAGTAAGTTAGTGACAGAGTGATGACTAGAATCTAGGCCTCTTGACTCTCAGTTCAGTGCCCTTTTCACTCCACCACACATTCCATTACAGAAAAATAAAACACTCATTTTATTATCCAGCCAATACAAAAACATAGAGCAATGATCAGGAAAAGCAGATTAGATTAAAATATTTTTTTTGGCTTCAATCACTTAAAGCATTAATAATAATGTCCCTGGGGATTGAGTTTTCAGAATATACAGTTCTAATTTGATTTTTTAAAATTTATATTAACTACAATAATAAACATGTAGAAAGGTCATATTGGTACTTTGTTCTGCAAATACAGTCATAAATACTTGATTTACTGACCTAGGACCCAATTGAAATACTTAAATCTGTTCATAATTAATTATGCTAGAGAAACTGACATTTGTTTCCCGGAGCAGCATCCTTTGTCTGTGAGCAAGCCACACAAATGGCCTCACAGACATGGGGCCATGCTTTCCACGTTTCCAAAATGTATTGACATTTTCTCATTTTTTAAATTTCATGGATGAGTCCAGGGTAGGAAATGGAAATAAAAGGGCAGAATAGTATGGAACAATGATTTGTCTGAGTATTTACTAACTTGAATTTAGAATGATTACCAGAGGGACTTCCTCTTGGAGTGCCAATGACCCCCGTTTTCAAAGGCCGAGCCAGTAGTAAAGAAGCTCTTGTAGATTTATCAAGCTTGAAAGGTTTCATAAGATGGCTTATCACCAATAAGTTGCTGCCATCTACCCCACCTCCCAATCCCTGAGGATGGATTTTCACAGTCAAAATAACTTTTTCTTTTTTACAGAAGAAGAAACTGAGTCTTAGAGAGACTATTCAAGTTCACATAGTGAATGGAAAAGCTCATATTAGGAAGAAGCCAGATCTCTTGTTTGCCAGTGCAGTGCCTTTTTGCTATGACCTTTGCCTTCTTACCAATGTCAAGCTTATGATGAAGATGAAGATGATGTCCACCTCCCCCTCCATATAGTTGTGATTAGAATTAGCAAAGGGAGTATTCTTATTATAAAAATCATACATCCTCTGCCATAAGGGAATCAGGAAGTAAAAATGCACCAACCCTCAATTACTTTATTGAGACTTTGTTTTTTATATGCATTCCTTGCCTTGGGTTCTCCAGAAGGGAGATAGCCAAAAAGGTGCCATTGAGTTCAGGATCCAGAAACAGGCTTAGATTTCAGGCCCGACCTCACCATTTGTTAATTGTACTGATACATAGAATAAGAAATACACTTATTCTGCTTGGCTTTAGGGGGAGGAACTAAGAATAATGGGAAGTTACAAAAAAGCAACTTTTGCTTGATATAATGAAAATCTCTTAATAATTAGATAATCAATCAATCAACCAAAAATACTTACGAAGCATTTATTTTGAAACAATTCCTGTCCTTGTGTTACATTATATAAGGGGAAACAATGTATACATATATATGGAAAACAAATATATCCAAAGAGATATAAAATAAATTAAAAAGTAGAATGGGCTGCTGTGGAGGTAGGGGGTTCTCTTTTGGAAGACCTGTTGAAACAAAGATTGGAAAATCACTTGTCGGGTATGTTGTGCTGTGGTAGAGATACTTTTTCAGGCATGGGCTAGACCTAATGGTCACTGAGCTCCCTTTAGTCTCTTATATTGCATGATTCTGTGACCTTAGGAGAGTAAATTTTACCATTTTTGAATACCTATAAATTTTAAGATGGACATAACATATGTGCCACCTGACTCATAGGAGTACTGATAGAATACTCAGGAGAACTTGAGTTCAAATCTGGCCTCAGATGCTTACTAACTGTGTGATCTGGGGCAGGTAACTTAACCTCATTTGCCTCAGTTTTTCCATCTGTAAATGGGGATAATAATGGCATCTGCCTCCCAAGGTTGTTGTGAGGATCATATGAGATAGTACTTGTGTAAAAAAAAGCTTAGCATGTTCCTGGCACATAGTAAGCACTATATAAATGTTAGATATTGTGGCATTTAAAAAGGTCAAGAGACATAATTTCTGGGTAATTTAATCGTTTTTAATCAGTTTATTAACAATGACATCATTTTAATAAAAGGATGGTCATTTGGCATCTCTCTCTTAGACAAAAAACAATCATGGCATTGGGCTCATGGCTTATATACCCATTCGAAGAAGAGTGTTCCCAAGGGTGACAATCAACTCTGATTAGTTAATAATCAATGAAAGAATGAATATTACAATGATGGTCTAGACCTGGACTTTGATTATGTTATTAACTTCTTAAGTTATCCCCATCCTTGGACAATCTATTCAAAGAATTTATCCCCACCCAAACCTGAATTAGAGTACAATGACTTCCCTACTCAGGTGGGGAGAAGGTTAGTTAAACCTTCAGAGTCTGAGGTCTTGAAATGAGGATAAAGGAAAAAGAGAGAAAGTTGAATCTCCCCAAATCATTGGTTATTAATAATCATCTCTCTCATTACTGTTGTATGGAAACCTTGGAGGTTATGTGCTTCATTTCCTTTATCTGGGTGGAGATGTAATCAGGGTCACTTTCAGCAGTTATGGGCCCAAGGCAGACTTTTGTACACAAGTATCCTTTTAGCTTTTCCAGGTTGGGCTTTTGAATACTCAGTGAGTGCTACCTGGTACTCCTGAGATAACAAAAGAACAAGAAGACCATTTGTGCCTTGAATGATTCCTCTAGAAAGAAGTTAAGGCAGGAGTTCTTGACTTCTTTTGTGTCAGACCCCCTTGGCAGTCTGGCAAAGCCTATGGATGCCTTTTCAGAATAATGATTTTAAATGCATAAAATAAAATACCATAAAATACCAATACTCCCAAATATGCCAGCCCCTTTCCCATTGTGTGACTTAACTAAATATCCAGGTAGGAATGTCAATGCCATGTGCCATCAATCATTGGCAGTCCCAGTATAACAAGATTGCCATAGAGCAAGGGTTTTCAATATTTTTATTTTTTTTTTAATCTCAGGGACATCTTTGGCAGTTTGGTGAAGCCTATGTACTCCTTTACAGAATAATATTTTAAAATGTTTCTATTTTAAAAAATGTTTTTGTTTTGACATAAAATAAAATACATAGCATTACAAGTTAAACAAAAGGTTAGTGAAAGTGAAGCTGCAATTTCTTCCTATCCAAGTTTTGACACCTATTTGATGACCTCTTATGGGTCCATGGTCCTCAAACAAAGAATCCCTGCTCTAGGAGGAAATGGCACTTGAGTGCTCCTGTCAAGATGGTGGACTATGTGGGGGTGTATGACCATCATCTTCATCTTCATCATCATACCTGACATTGGTAAGGAGGCAGACAGCGTAGTGAAAAGAGTACTGCATTGGCAAACAAGAGGTCTGGCTTCTTCTTACTATGAACTTTTCTATTCACTATGTGAACTTGAATAAGACACTTCTCTCTGAGACTCAGTTTCCTCTTTTGTAAAAAAGGAGATTAGACTAGATGATCTTTATGGTCCTTTTCAGCTCTATCATTTGATATCACATAATCACTTCACCCATTCAGTTGCTGATAGATTTTTTTTTTTACATTTAAGTCACTGACAGATTTTTTGATAGCAATTGAATTGAATTGAATGATCTGAGAAAGATCAAATATTTGCTGAAGGTCATATGATTATATGTTTAGAGCTTGACAAAACCTCAGAAGTCATCTTTACAACATTACCCTAACCTATCTTTCTAGAAATTATATATCACTTTCATTAACTCACTTTAAATTCCAGCTAAATTGTTCTAACTATTCCTATACATGTTATTCCATTTCTTACCTACATGCCTTTGCACAGGCTATGATCATGCTTAGATTGCTCCTTTCTTCACCTTTTTCCCCTGGAATCTCTACCTTTGTTCAAGGTTCAGCTCAAGGTCCCCTCCTACACTATTATTCCCCTCCCCTGCCCCCGCCATGGTTATTGATTCTCATTCTTTACCTCCTCTGAAATTATTTTGTAGTCTCTCTCTCTCTCTCTCTCTCTCTCTCTCTCTCTATATATATATATATATATATGTATGTGTATATGTGTGTATGTATATATATGCACTTGTTCCTCCTCAGCAGAATATAAGCTGCTTGAGGCCAAGGACTCTTCATTTATGTATACCTAGAATAGTGCCTGGCACACAACTAGCACTTAATTAGTACTCACTAAGTTGATTTAAATTGGGTGCAGCTGGTCCATTTTATAGACAAGGAACCTGAAGCCCAGGAGGGCTTAGGTAACTTGAACAAAATCACATAGACTGCAAGGGCCAGAGCTGGAATTTGGGTCCTTTAATACCAATCTTTCTAGCACGTTGAGTCCTATAGGAAAGGGTGATGTCTGATAAAATATTTTTTGTGAAACTTAAGAAACAATAGGAAAGCTTTTACTGAAATTAACATCTCATTTGAAATTCAAACTCAGTGGTATTGTCAATTAGATCTCCACTCCCACCACCTTGGCTAACACAGAATTGTTGAAATGTGAAAATATTCAAGTGGAAAAAAAATGACCCTCTCTGGGTTTGCCATAATTAATAATATGTAGAATGAACCATTCTACTAAGTGGAAACTGCTTTGAGATCAAAAAGGATGTCTCTTCGAACTGAGTCTTCAGCCATCTCTTTGCTTTTCCTGGTTATTAATGTCCTTGGAGGAAACCCAATTTGAGCCTTATGGTAAGATGAGGATATAAATCTATTTTAATGAAAAGTAGAATTGCAGCAAGGCAATAAATAATGATATTGTGTCTGGGCTCAACATCCCAAATTCCCAGTCTGCAAATCTAGGATATGGCTGGAGCAGGTGTGGTGAGGGCTTATCAGAGATTTCAGGAGGTATGAGACATAGATAAAATGGGAAAAAGCATTATCAATGCATTGCATATATGACACAAGAGGGGATTGTTTTGGGGAACCAATGAAAAAATGGGATTTTTAGAGGAAACTAATTATACTTTCCAGGCTTATTTTAAGGAGCAAACAGGAATCAAGGGCATTCAACCCCCCAATGACCCATATTCCCCTGCAGTAACTCTCCACGGTGTACTCCTTGCTTTGGAGTGCTTCCCATAATGCTTTTGGGCTTTGGTTCAATTTCCCAACATAAAAACAGCACATTCAAATTAATTTTCTTTTTTGAATATATGTCTTGATTATATTGTTATGCCTTCCAGAAAGCCAGTTGCAATATTTGGCTAATTTTACACTAACAAGGTTTTCATTGTCTAGTTTATTTTAAACAAAAAACATCTTGTTTTTATTTTCTTATATAAAAACCATATTCAAAAGAATGACCTTGCTGAACTGTTTTGAAACTTTTTCTGCTTTAAACTGCTAACAAAAGGCAGCAGGGTGGTGGTGGTTAGAGGGCTGACTTCGGAGTCAGGAAGACAAATTCCTGTTCTGCCTCTGAACATGCAGAAATCATTTACTTTCTCACCTCTTTAAGACTGCTTCAAGCTTCACAAGAGTCTGTGGAGGGATTTTCCACATTGATTGATCAAATCTGAACAAAAAGACCCATCTCAAACTACTAACATTGGTATTATCATCCTCTTGTGAACTGAAGAGGAAGCCTGTTCTCTCCATGAAGACTTTAGTTCTTTGTTCCCATTGGAACTCACCCGTTACTGGGAAGTTATACCAGCTTCTCCATCCATGCTCCGAACGGAGCAACTAGTTCATTTCTCCCCGCTAGCTTCTCTCTCACCTCACCTGCACTGTGAGTCAAGATAAGTTCCCAAGAATGAATGAATGTCTAGAATCATGAGAATGTCCATAAGAGGCAAGTTTTACTCAGTTTTTGTAGGCTACCTAGAAAATACTGAGAATTCACTGTGTTCTAAGCTTCAGCTCCCTTTAGCATTTGCAGGTCTAGGCATTGCTTGTCAAATCCCTAGCTGGGATTAAATTCCAGATCTCTGGGCACAGGTAAGATGAGTAGAAAGAAGTTGTTCATATGATCAGTAAAGGTATGCACGTTATGTTTTATATTGGTAGATAAATTTAGCTTGCAGATCAGGCTGATATTCTGTGACACACTGCATAACTCTATTAACATCCATTTAGTAGGGAAAAAAATAAAAGGATAATTCTAATTCATTTCGGTAGTACTTCCAATGGGAATATGTTACAATGGGTAGGGTGATGGACTTTCATGAAGGCCTTGGTTTCAACCCAACTTTTGGTCTTCTTAGCTGTGTGACCTTGAGCAAGTCACTTAACTTCTTTCTGTCAGTTTCACATTTGCAAAATAGGAACAATAATATCTGTAGGTGAGATCATGTACACAAAGTGCTTTGCTTCCATCTGCCTTAATCTTAGTACCTTCCCTCTGAGATTAGCTCCAATTTGTCCTTTATAAGGCTTAATTGTACACAGCTGTTTGCTTATCCGCTCCCTATTAGATTGTGTGCTCCTGGAGAGTAGGAGCTGGGTTTTGCCTTTCTTTGTATTCCCAGTGCCTGAAACGTAGTAGGTGTTTGTTAAATGCTTGTTGACTTGCATTGACTCTGAAGAGCCAAGCATGGATGTCCCAAAAGTCTTAGTGCAGTTTTAAGCTATTTCAACATCCCAAAGTACTTTCCTTCTAATAACACCATGAAAAAGGTTTTATTTGTTATTTTTCTTTTCATTTTACAGAGGATAAAACAGCTCTTGGAGGTTGAACAACGTGCTCAGAGTCATAAAACAGCTATGTGTCAGAGCTATGATATAGACCCTGGAGTCAAGAGCTCCTGTCCAGATCTAGTGTTCTTTCCACTACTTCACAGCCGTTCTCCAAAAAGAGAGACAGTTGTGTAAAAAAAAAAGTGACATGCCTCTTCTTGGGAACATATGATAGGTAAAACAGTGGAAAAAGTGCTGAGTTTGGAGTCAAAGACCTTGGATTTGAGTGTACCTCTACTACTTTGCCAATGGACAAATCCTTAATCTCTCTGAGCCCAAGTCTCCACATCTGTAAAATGAGGGAGTTGGTCTAGTTGGCCTCTCTTGTCCCTTTCAACTTTAAGTCCATAAAGCTGTGACCTCATGATTTTGAAGAATCTGATCTGAAGTGTTTAAAGAATACTTGCTCGTGAGTTAGAGTGGAGCAGATGGATTCTAGATTTGGAGGCAGAAGGGCAAGACTGGAATCGTGGATTTGCCACTTATTACCAGTGTGATCTTAGGCAGACTGTCTTTGTTGTTTGGAACTAAGGTTCCTCCTCTTTAAAAGATGTCTAGAGATCAGGAGTCATTAAGCTTTTGTGTGAGTGTCATGGACCCCCCTCACAGTCTGGGTTAAGCCTTTTGATCCCTTCTTGGAGTGTTTTTGAATGCATAAAACAAAATACAGAGAATCACAAAAGAAACCAAAGGTTAATGAAAATAGAGATACATGCATATACATGTAAAGCACACACAGAAATAACATATATGTATATGTACATACATATGTGTATTTCACTCATACAAGGTGTCACTGACCCCCTAAAATCTATCTACATTTCTTTTTTTTGGCAAGTGAAGTGGTGAAGTGACTTGCCCAGGGTCACCCAGCTTGTAAGTGTCAAGTGTCTGAGGCCAGATTTGAACTCAGGTCTTCCTGAATCCAGGGCTGGTGCTGTATCCACTGCGCCATCTAGCTGCCCCTAAATTCTTATTATTTTTTTAGGCAATTGGGATTAAGTGACTTGCCTAGGGTCACACAGCTAGTAAGTGCCAAGTGTTTTGGTCTGAGGCAAGATTTGAACTCAGGTCCTCCTGACTTCAAGACCAGTGCTCTATCCACTGTGCAACCTAGCTACCCCACCCTAAAATCTATCTATATAGATGACTTAGTGTTTTTGTGCACCCCAGGTTAGGAATCTCTGGTCTGGATTATCTCAATGATTGTCTGCAGTCATGATCTAAAAATAAAAATTGCCTAATCTAATATACACAAAAGATTTCAAATGACAATAAACTCTGTGACATCAATATAAGACAGAGTCAGGGTATGTGCTACCCCTTTTAACTTATATTTCCCATTAAATTTTCCCCCCTATATTTCTACTCTTTCGAGAGTTTTAAGTGCCACGTCTGCTTCAAGTTGCAGATCAAGTGAACACTATTACTGAAGGAAGTGCATCTGAGGCTTTCTTCTCTTTTTGCTGACCAGAAGGAATTCTGCTCTTCTTTCTCTAACTCAGAGATTCCTTGAAATGAACATGGCTATAGAAAGTATAGCATCTACTGATCTAAGAATAATAATCCATACAACTACGGTCCTGAAGGTTTATTAAATTCTTTCCCCCAAAAATCCCTCTGTGAGGTAGATAGTTCAAGTTATATTATCCCCCCTCCCCATGAAAACTCAGAGTGTAGGTGTGACTTGCCCAGGATCTCTAAGGTGGTAAGTAGTAGAGCTGGGATTCAACACTCCATTCTCTAATTCTAAAGTCAGTACTTTCCACACTTCCACTACATCGCCTCTCTACATTTTGTCCTGTGAACATACCTTTTGGTTTTCTAAGTCTGAACCTTTGATTCACTTGAGTCACCAAGAATGCCTTCCTTGATCCTATCCACTTGGCTAAATCATACTCAGCCTTTAAGATCAAGTTCAATTTTCTCCTTCACCTTGAACTCTCCCTTGTCTCTTTCAACCAAGAATAATTTCTGAATCTTCAACAAGTTATATATCTACATCTACATCTATATCTATGTCTATATCTAATATCCATCTATCTTATTTAGAAATTAATTACGTACTATCTTGTGAATGAACTGAGACAGTTTAGTTAAGAGAAGAAAAAAATTGGAGGAAAAGGATCATGATAACTGCCTTCAGATATCTAAATGGGATGTCCTGTAGGAAAAGGATTCAACTTATTTTATGTGGTTCCAGAGGGAAAAACTAAGGCCATTGGGTGAAAATTATAGGGAGGTAGGTGTCAGTTCAGTATAAGGAAGAACTTCATAGGGGCAGCTAGGTGGTGCAGTGGATAGAGCACTGGCCCTGAAGTCAGGAGGACCTGAGTTCAAATCTTGCCTCAGACCAAACAAATGACACTTACTAGCTGTGTGACCCTGGGCAAGTCACTTAACCCCACTTGCCTTAAAAAAAAAAAAGAAAAAAAAGGAAGAACTTCATAAAAAGCTGTTTCCATATCTAATAGACTTCCTTGACTGGTACTGAATTTTCCATCATGGAGATGTTCAAGCAGATGGTGGATAAACATCTTTAGAATGGTGTGTAGTCCATGCCTTGAGGAACAGTTGGACCAGACAACCTCTGGATTTTATAATTAATGCTTGTTTTGATAATGTCACATTGTTATTTAACTTTACATTGCTAAGTGTTTGTTAACCATACTACTCTGACACCTCACTATGGTGTGGAGGTGATCCTAGGTGCTCAGAAACTAATTTGGTAGAAAATAGGTTCTGGCAAGTTCCATACATCCATACTGTAAAGGCTGGAAACAGATCCAATCTACCTTCTGGTTTTTTGTTTTTTTGGCAATTGGGGTTAAGTGATTTGCCTAGGGTCACACAGCTAGTAAGTGTCAAGTGTTTAGTCTGAGGTCGCATTTGAACTCAGGTCCTCCTGACTTCAGGGCTGGTGCTCTATCCACTGCACCATTTAGCTGCCCTCAATCTACTTTCTGAAAACAAGTTTTGCTAAGTACAGGGAAGCTCATCACTCATAGGCTGTCCACATGGTTATGAATTCTTTGGCCATGACAGCCCATGAAACAAAGAAATATACAAAATCATCCTCAGCCCTGAGTTGTTCGCATCCACTTTTGCAGTAATGTGGCAGTGTAGTGGAAAAGGGGCAGAGAGTGCCCCTAGTAGTGCCTATTACTAACTAGGATAGGATAACTAACATAGGATAACTGGGACTTTGTCCCACTGACATGAGGGTGGTGCACTTTCTCCTCACTGACTCTACTGCCTTCTGTCTTTCCTGGTGATCAGAACAGGTCAATGTACTCTAGATAATAATCTTTGTCATACCTATATCACACTATCACATAATGTAATTGATGTAAAAATTTTTGAGGTTAAAGTGTTGCATTAATATAAGATTGCCTAATGAAAAATAAGAGCTTAAATTTCTATAGTATTTCTTCACAACTGGATTTTCACCCATACTATGGTTAGATAGTATCATGCAACATTCTAAGAAGAGTCTAGTGCATGTAGCATATTTTCTGAAAAATTCACAAAATCAAGGTTTCATTTGAATCAGAAAATAATTTTCTTCATCTACAGAATTGCCTAGATGATATGGAGTCATTTGCCCACACTTAGAATAATGATACCATTCTAATGATCTGTCAAGGTCTCCTGAGTTGATGCAATCACACTATTTTTTAGTTTTCTTAGGCTAGGTTGAGTGTTGGAGGGTTGGCATCTAAGCCAATGAGGTAAATAAAAAAGTAATAATAATAATAACTCCCCCCAAATCTTTTGACTTATATTCACTATGCAACACCCAAAGTCATAAATTGGTGGATACTTAGAAAAACAAATGGTTTGAAACTTCAGGAGTTTGATTGCAAAAGCAACAGAAATGGGATGAGAATAACTTATTTCAAAATAATTCCTGGGACACTACTATCACAAAGGGCAATACACAAAAATAAAACTAAATTATGACTGCTGACTTGACTGTTTCCAGGCTAATGTCACTATATTTTATCCCCTATAATATTTAATCAATTTCAATATAACCAGGAAATTTGTCTCATCAGCTCTTGGTACAGTATATCTACCAGACTGAGTATTTTGTAAATGAAAGTGGTGGCTTCACATTACTAATAATTTGGCAAATCAACTTGGCCTGAAATGAAGATTTTAATCAGATAGTTTCCCAGTTGACTCATTGACCACCAAATATTATTAGGGTAATTAGTCTGTCTATATTAAGTTCAGCATCTATAGCTCAGCTTCTTCCAATTATCATCATCATTACCATCATCATCACCATCTACTAATAGGTCATATTTGCACATTATTTTATTGTTGTACTGTGCTTCATCTATATCATCTCATTTGATTCTGAGAGTTAGGTAGAACAAGCATTCTCACTCCAAATTTACCAAACCTGTGATTAGGAAAAGCCTTGTTAAGGGAAAGGGCAGTCTCTAATGGAGGGCTGAAGAGACTGTGTTCAAATTGGAAGGGGGACAACTATAAATAGGAAAGCCAGGATGGGTGAGTACTATGGTATCCAGAGAACAGGGTTATCTATCTATTGGGTTACCTGGTGTTTTGATGTTGTTTGTTTGTTTTTAATGGCCCTCTGGCTAACATTGGTTTTTTATACTTCTAAATAAAGTTTTATTGTGTTTAAAAATACATAAACCATCTTAGCTCATAGCCTGTTCAGGCAGCAGGCCAGATTTGGCATTCCACTGTAGTTTGCTGATCCTTGCCAGAGAGCATTAATTCACTTAATTAAACAGTTCTTAAGAGCTTATTAGAGGGAGTTATGTGGTGAGTGGATAGGGGTCTAGACCTGGAGTTAGGAATACCTGAGTACAAATTTGGCCTTGGACACCTGCTAGCTATGTGACTTAGAGCAAGCCATGTAACTCCTGCTTGCCTCAGTTTCCTCAATTGTAAGAGGGGGCTGATAGTAATAGCACCTACTTCTTAGGGTTCTTGTGAATATTAAGTAAGACTATATTTGTAAAGCTCCTACATAGTAGGTTTTACATACATGATAGCTAATATTACTATGTACAAGTCATTGTCTTAGGTGCTGGGCATATAAATATAAATAATTATGAAGTGCCTACCACGTACAAGACATTGTCCTAGGTTCTGAGGATTCAAGGACAATCAATCACTAAGTGTTTATTAAGCATTGACTATGCTTAGGCACTGTGTTAAGCACTGAGGATACAAAGACGAAGTGAAAATACCTCCTGCCCACAAAGAGATTCCATTCTAATGGAGGAGACTCCAAGTGCATAAATAGAAAGGTACTAGACACATATGAGGTATGGAGAATGTAGCCTTACCAAGGGCTTCCTATAGAAAGAAGGTGGCACCTTTGCTGATACAGTACTGAAGAGACCTGGGGGTTCTAAAAGATAGAGGGGACAAGCAAGAGCTCTCCTGGCCTGGGATACTGCCCAGTTCAAAGTCAAAGAGAAGGGAAATGGAACGTTATATGTCAAGATGGCAAATAGGCCAGTAGGGCTGGATGATTAAGTGTGTTGCAAAGAAGACAAAAAATGAAAAATAACCTTCAAAAGGCTAAGACAACAGTGGGAAGACTGATTACCAGAGCAGAGATTCAAGGCTGGGGAGCCAATATCATATTAGGAAGTCAAAATGAAGGGAGATAACTGTTAATGGCAACTGATGCTCCAAAACTTGAGTCTTTAAAAAATTATAGCTCCTAGAGTTCTTTGTTTATACCCAGTATAAACTAGCATACATACTAGTGTCTTATCTAGTGATTGGGCAGGGTCTATCTTCCCTCCTTCTGATTCAACTACCCATATCAGGCCTTCTGGGTTCTTTCTACATTGTTGGTTTTAGAACTGATGGTAAAAGACAGATGTGCTATTTAGAATCAGGATCATAACTTGATTACAGTCACAATTGTTAATTGTATCCATTGGGAAGATGAAGGACTGAACTGAGCTACCGAAGATGGTGTAGTGGATAGAGTAATGGTCTTGGAATCAGGAAGACTGAAGTTCAAATTCAGCCTCAGAAACTTCCTAGCTGTGTGACCTTGGATGAGTCACTAAACCTCTGTTTGCCACTGGAGAAGGAAATGCCAAGAAAATTCCATGGACAGAGGTCCATGGGGTCACAAAGATTTGAACACAACTGAAAGGACTGAGTAACAACAGCAGATTGGAGATCCCTGCTGACCCATGGCCAAGTTTGGGAGGCACCTCTGATGCCTCATTCAAATTGTTTTCCTATCAGCAGGAATAGTCCACTGCTTGTCAAGGGGCTTTTCTCTATGTCACTTATAGGGTAGTATTCTCACAGAGCCGTGGTATGCTCCTTTATTTTTCCTCCACAGGTGGAGGTTACACCATTAATATTCTCAGTTCATCAAACCTTGATCCACTCTGCTGACTTTAGGTGAGGAGGGGGTACCTGATCACTGGCTTAGCCTGGGCAGGAAGGCCCTATGATCTATAAGATCCCTCTTCCACAGTCATGGGAAGAGCAGTAGCTCTCTGATGGACGGAGAGTGTCTCTTACGAAAGTTAGTTATATAGGCTTTAACAAATGGTACGCTCCCTCCTCCCCAACTCATCTTCAATATTCTACCACCTCCTGACTTTTCCTTGTAGTGTTATATTACTCTGAAATAAATTGGGCTAAATAAGTGAATAATTAAAAAATAAATAAATTGGGAAGAGAACCATATGACTGAAATCAGATATATAGTTAGCTGAGTCCTTAGCTGATTCATGGGCTCAAATTTTCATGTGTTAACCACAAAGAGGGAAATAGGGCATTCGATCTGTGGGGAAGGAAAACTGCAGCTTCCCACAATAACCTTAAGGCAGGAATCAGCCTCTTTCTCAAACAAAGGGCTTCCTGAAAACAATAGATAAAAGTAGGTAAAGGAGGAGACTCTGGGCAGACCTATTAACAGTGATAATAGCTAAGATTTATACAGCACTTAAAGGTTTGCAAACAGCTTATTCAAATTCATTTTATCCTCATATCAACTTTGGGAGGTAGGTTCTATTATGGTCCCCATTTTACAAATGCAGACCCTGAGGCAGATAGAGGTGAAGGGCTTGTCTAGGGGCAGGCAGCTAGGAAGTGTCTGAGGCTCAAATTGAACTCAGGTCTTCCTGATTCCAGGCCCAGCTCACTTTCCACTGTTACACCCAGCTGTTTGTTACAGAGTAATGCCTGAGGAGGGAGAATCAGGGGACAGAGAAGTGTGGGCTCTGGAGAGTATGCTAATGTGGCTGTCTTCATCTGTTAATCTGCATTTGTGTGCCTGAAGTCTTGGACACAGAAAACATAGATTGCTTTGCGCAGTGATGACTCTGTGTTACAAGGTTAGCAATGCTGAGTCCTTGGAAAGGTCTTCTGAGCCCTTCATTATAATTATTATTAATTAGAAGTCATGTGAGTTGACACCATGGAAAAAACCTAAACTGCATTAAAAATATGCATATGCATCATCCCATGCAACATATTTTATAGGATATACTCCAGTTCAGCCTTCCCAAACCACTACACAAATGATGCCAATTTTATACAGATGCCCCTGAGGGTGGTTCAATAGATAGAACCTTGGGCCTGGAGACAGGAAGACCTGAGTTTAAATGTGTCCTCTGACACTTATTAGCTGTGTGACCCTGGGCAAGTCACTTAACCTCTGTTTGCTTCAGTTTCCTCATCTCTAAAATGGGGTTGATAATAATAGCACCTGTCTTCCAGGGTTGTTGTGACAATTAAATGAGATAATGATTGTGAAGAGTTTAGCACAGTGCCTGGAACATAGTAAGCGCTATATAAATTTTAGTTATCATTATTCAGAAAATCTCTGCTTTTTCCTATAACTTCTTCTTAAAGGTAATTTGATTTTACTTTTTTCAATTAATAAGCATTTATTTTTTCTCATTCCCATCTTTTATCCCCAACTAAAAAATAAAAACAAACTCTGCAGTAAATATGACTAGTCAAGTAAAACAGATTTCCACATTATCCATTTTTGAAAATATATGTATCCTTGTGCAACTCTGTCTGGTGATGGGGAACATAGTTCTTCATTAGTCCTCTGGAATCATGGTCATTGCATTGATTAGAATTCTTCAGTCTTCTGATGTTGTTTTTTTCCCTGACATTGTTATTATATACATTATTCTCTTAGTTCCACTCAATTCACTCTGCATCAGTTCATACAAGTCTTTCTAGGTTTCTTTAAAAATGTCCCTTTCATTATTTTTATGGTACAATAATATTCTATTAGATTCATATCCCCAAATTTGTTCAGTCATTCACCTGTTCGTGGATATCTCTTTAGTTTCCATTTCTTTGCCACAAGAGCTGCTACAAATATTTTTTGTGTGGGTGTGCCCTTTGCCCCTTGCTTTTATGTCTTAGGAGTCTAGCCCTAGTAATGGTATCGCTGGATTGATCACTTGATTGGTCACTTGGGCCATAGGTCCAAATTGCTTTATAGAATAGCTGGACCAATTTGTATCTCCATTAGGAGTACATTAGTGTGCCTGCCTTCATGCAGCTCATCTAACAATTGTCATTTTTTTGTCAATCTGATAAATGTGAGATATAACCTCAGAGGTGTTTCATTTATATTTTACTAATTATTAGTGATTTGGAGCAATTTTTTAACACTATAGATTAGCTGGATTTCTTCCTTTGAAAACTGCCTATTCATACATATCATTTGACCATTTATCAGTTGAATAATGTTTGCCATAACATCTCTGAAAACCATAATGGAAAGTACTAAAGTTTAACATGGATCTTTTTGGCATTCATGTAATTAGATATAAGTTTGCAGTTACCCTCTTTCTGTGCTTGTCTTATTTATTAAAACATTATTCTGAATTTAATGGAGAGAGAGTAACAAAGAGAGAAGAGATGGGGGGAAGAAGAAGAAGAAGAAGAAGAAGAAGAAGAAGAAGAAGAAGAAGAAGAAGAAGAAGAAGAAGAAGAAAGAGAGAGAGAAAGAGAGAGAGAGATAGGATCATATGTGAAAACATGAATCAATATAACATTCAATTTGCTTTTATATCAATATCTTTATCTATATTAACATGGCTATCTCTAATTTTCAACATGTTATTTTCAAAACTGTCCTGCTTGCCTATTTACTTCTGAACTTCCTTCTATTTCCTTATTTGCATTTTTAAGATGCTTCAATTACCCTCTGTTATTTCTTTTCTTCTTCTTTTTATTTGGAGAGGGGCAATGCTATCACTAGGTCCTCATTCCCCTGCAACCTCTTCTACCAATAAAAGAGAAAAATACAATTATTATAACAAACAATCATAATCTAGCAAAATAAATTTGTAATTTGCTATATCCAGATATGAATATTTCATTTTGCACCTTGGATTCATTACCCCTCTGTCAGAAAGTAACATACTTCCATATTAGTCTTCCGGTGTGATGAATGGCCATCACATTGATTAGAATTCTTAATTCTTTCCAAAGTATTTTTCTTTTTAATGTTGTATTATTGTATAAATTATCCTTCTGGTTCTTCTCACTTCTCTACATCAGGGTATACAAATCTTTCCAGATTTCTTTAATCTCATCCTTTTTCCTATTTCTTATGGTACAATAGTATTCTATTACATTAAAATACCCTCATTTGTCTAGCTATTCTCCAACAGATGAGTACTCACTTTGCGTGCAGTTCTTTGCTACAACAAAAAAGAGCTTGTTATAAATATTTTTGTATATATGAACATTTCTCTCATTCTTTGACTTCTTTGGGGTTTAGGCCTAGCACTTCTATCACTAGTTCAAAGGATATGAACAGTTTTGTGACTTTTTGGGCAGAGTTTCCAATTACTTTCCAGAATGGCTGAACCACTACACATAGCTTCTACCTTCTCTAAACCCTTCTAACAACTGTCATTTTCTTTCTTTGTCATCTTTACTGACCTGATAGGTGTGAGATGGAACCTCAGAATTGTTTTAATTTACATTTTTCTAATTATTTGTGATTTGGAGCATTTTTTTCCCTGGATAGAGATAGCTTGGGTCCCTTCCCTTGAGAATTGGTCATATCCATTGTCTATTTATCTGTTGGGGAATAGTTGTAATCCCTGTTCACTTGAATTAGTTACTTACGTATTTTGAATATTGGACCTTTAATGGAGAAATTTGCTGCAAAGATTTTTTTTTCCTATCCAACTATTCCTCTTCTATTTTTATCTGCATTGATTTTGTTTATGTAAAACCTTTTCAATTTTATATAATTAAAATAGTTTATTTTGTCTTCTTCGAGCTGCTTTATCTCTTATCTGTTCATTAACTCATTCCCCAGTCATAGTTGTGAGAAGTGTTTATGATATGACATTTGTTCTCTAGGCCATGTACTCATTTGGAGTTTATTGTGGCATATGTTAGATCTTGGTCTAAACCTAATTTCTAGCAGATTGCTTTCTAGTTTTCTTAATAGTTATAATGAGTCTGTACTCTAGTAATTGTGGTCTTTGGGTTGTTGAACATTATACTACTATATTCATTTGCTTCTTTATGTACGTTTAGTTTCTTTACAATAAGCTGTCTCTACTCCTCTTGCCTGGTACTGCACTCTTTTCTCTGGAATCTTCCATTCTGGAAACTACCAGCTTCTTAGCTATCACCTATCTATTAGTACCATAAGAGGCAGGAACTTGAGTAAGACAACATCCTTCCTTATAAAATACCTGTCCCTCTTCTGTATTGGAAAGTTCCCTGTTGTTTAAAATAACCCAGGTGTGTTCACAGCGGCCTGGGTGAGTGGAGAAAGCTTGGTATTACCTGAGCTCTTGGTTTGGAGGGAGTCTTTCATTACATCAATCAGTCCCTTTCTTCCTCTTGCTGTGAATAGAAGGTCATTTCTTGGACAACCCTCTATCTCCACCCCAATTAAGTCAAAGACACATACTGCCCATTTGGAGATTTCTCTAATGGTATCCTGGTCTCTCCAATAACTGATCTAGGAGTGTTCTTGCCTTCCCTTCTCCATTCCAAACATCTTCCCTTGTCTGGATTAAAATGCAATTCTAATAAAAGGCTATTGCTTTAGCATAATAAATAGTTCATCTCTTCTGTGGAACACTGTCCAAAAAAAGTACAGTTATCCCTTTTACAAAGCAACTTTCCCTGTCATGGTTTTGATACATCATGCATCACCAAAAGAAATTAAATGGGAATTTTTTGGAGTTTTACAGAAGTCACAGATGACATACAAAGTCCAGAAGATGACACAGAGCCTATGACCAAATACTTAACCCAAAATTTACAATAAGGTACTGTAAACATTCCACAAAAGAAAAAGAAAAAATTCAGTGCTTCTCTGGTATGAAAAGAGGGCCAAAACTTTTATATGGACCTTCCAAACTGTGCAGGCTTTGTACCCCTAATCCCCACAATGTGGAAAGGATAACTGTAGCTGCATCAGATTGCCATTGACACAGATCACATAGCATATGGCAAAGCAATGAAAAAATGGAGAATCCCTGAAAGACATAAAGAAATGGTGGCCTTGCACGGTGGCATCAGAGCCCCACTGGGTGTCTTGTTTTATCACAGACAGAAAACATGACCTAGAACAGTAACTTCCAAGCTCACATGGAAATGGGGAGAAATACAATTTGCTTAGAAAAGCAAATTATAAGAGAATCATCAAAAACAAGAGAACGTTCATGACAATTGAATGCTTCACAAACAAGAAATTTCTTCTCCATGAAAAGTGATTTTTAATTAAGGTTTTCACCAATTTTGAAAGGAAGGGTTCTTCCTTCAAACGCAATATTTCTAACACAATCTCCCAAAAGAAATTCAAAGAACAATACAAAGATAATATTTTTAGAAAGTCACTGCAGAATCTGTTGCTTCTCTTATTGCTAGCTTGTGTAAAAGATTCTAGCTAACTGTGAATAAAGCTGTTACAAGAACGGAAGGAACTTTTGCTCCAACCAAGTTAGCTTAGTAATGAAAGCACCTCCTTTTGCTTACTATGAAACTAGCTATTCATGAGGAAAAAAGTAAATCTGGCATTTCATTCTTACTGTTCAAATAAACAGATCTGGGCCTTCTGGCTACATAGAAATAGCAGAAATACTCAATAAAAATAAGCTTTCTAGCCCAGCTTTGACATGCAGCTCTCCAGGTAGGCAATGAGTTTGCTCATTTCCTGCAGATGGCAAAATATACAGTGAAGTTAGAGATAACACACACACACACATGCACGCACACACATACACACACACATACATATGCACACACAAGCCCTGTTGGGTGCATGATTTTAGCCAGTTGAGGTTCTGGCAGCTGGTGTAACTGGAAACATCTTGGCAACTTCCTTTGGCTCTGACCTAAGTTGGGGTCTTGCAGTTGTGGGAGCTTGGATGGGGTTTTCCAGGGCCTCACAGTCATCAGACAAGAACACCAAGTCCTGAAGAAATAAGAGATGAGTGCCAGCATTACAAATGGAGGGAGAAGAGGTGACTAAGACTTCAGGAAGCCCAAGAGCACTATGTCCCACTCCTGGGGGGCATGGGACTCTTGGGCACTTGAATTGTTAGACTTGAAGCCTATGGTATAGGTACACAGATAGGAGAGACAAGACCCAGAAGGTCTTGTCAAGGAGGTAGCTGCTATTCACATTGGTGATAGAAACTTATCATCATCCAGTCCTTTTGTGGATGCTATCCCTTGACACCTCTGGTAGCTTTCAGTATAACTACACCATAATTGCCCTAAGGACACAGACACAGATTCATAGGGAAAGGCACCCAGGTGATCAGACTCTACATTCTACAAGGTTTTCACCTCCATCCCTTGCTCTCCCTTCATTTAACAAACTCAGCCCTGCAGTATGAGCTAGTTTAGGAACACCAGCCCAGAAGCCTGGGTTAGCTTCACTTAGTATTTGCTGAATACTAGCAGCCCCAGAGAGGGAGAGAGGTTGGTGCCCTCATCAGCTTTATTGGCAAAAATTGCTGCCTTCCTGTCCCACCAGATTAATTACCTTGCCTTGGGGGATTATGCAAGTGCACCAGGTATAATCACATCACAGAACCCATTTCATAGTACAGGTTTGAGACCTCAGAATCATTTTTTAATCCTCCTTTCCCCTGCACCCCTTCACCGACTTAAGCATCTTTTCAGCATTTGGGGAATATTACTACAGTCTAATTAATAAAAATATCTCATAGAACAGAGAAACTAACAACACACTGAAGTATATATAATAATACTAAAATTCTTTGCCCTGGTACATCCAGTCAGTTATAAAATCCTGCCAGTCTGTCATTTACAATATTTTTTTTCTTCTATCTCTTCCTTTCCATTCTCATTGCTACCAGCCCTATAATCTGTGCCCAGACTACTACAAGGTCATTTAAATCAGTCTCCCTGTTTTCATCCTCTCCTTTTCCAGTCCCTCCTATTTAGTCTGCCAGATGAATCTTTCTAAAGCACAATTTTTACCTGACCATAACCTTCTTCTGAAACTTTCAATAGCTTTTCACTGTTTATAGGATAGAGTTAAACTTACTAACCTGGCATTCAAGGCCTTCCACATTCTGGCTCTATTCTTGTCTGCCACTACACACCTGCATGAATCCCCTTCTTTCACCTTGTCGCCTATCATTGGTATCCTACCTGGATCCATAGAAGACCCAGTTCAATGCCTGCCCCTTTCTGATTACCCCCACTGACAGAGATCTCTGTCTCCACTGAGCACTTATGAACTTATTTGGGACTTGCTATAATCTGCTTTGTATTGGTGGTTGTCTTTTTATGTATATATGGCTTGTTTTCCTCAAAAGATTATTATTTCCATTCAGGAAGGGACCATGTTTTATACTCTGTTATATCCCAAGGTAGGTTTCTAGCCCAGGGTCTCACACATTGCAGGAGCTCAGTAATGATTTGACAAATGATGGCAAATAAGAGAAGTCTTTAAAGACGTTAACGTACCCTCCTGCAGAATGAGTTCATGATGATGTACAACTTCCGGACTTTGTCTTTCAGGGCACCTACTTGAGCTACTTTCCGACACTTGGGCGATGCTACAAAGTCCCGTAGTTTGGCCAGCACACAGTAATTCTGAAAATGTAGGATGATGTATGATGGGTGAAACAGAATGACAGCAGAATAGGAACTCCTTCAGTAAAGTATCAACTCTTTGATTGGAAGAAGTGACTTCCACTTGTGAAGGATGTACAGTCAGTCAAAAAACATTTATTAAGCATCTACTGTGTTCCAGGAGCTATGATACAGTTCTTTTTTTCTTCTCTGGTATTGTACCTGTTTTCCATTTTATATTTACATAGAAAATGTTAGTGGCATAGGTGTGATGAATGGAATCATGTAAAGAGGACTGAGGGGGCAGCTAGGATGCACAGTGGATAGTGCCAAGCCTGGTGTCAGAAAGACTCATTTTCCTGAGTTAAAATCTGGTTTCAGACACTTACTAGCTGTATGATCCTGGGCAAGTCACTTAACCCTCTTTGTCTCAGTTTCCTCATCTGTAAAATGAATTGGAAAGGAAAATGGCAAAACACTCCAGTGTCTTGACCAAGAAAACTCCAAATGCGGTCATGGAGAGTTGGGCATGACTGAAACGATTAAAAGGCAACAAAGAGGATGGAACTAGGAAGTAACAGGCCTGAAATCTAGTAAGCACTCTAACATTAACTGACTGACTGTATGGCCTTGAAAAAGCTACTCAGATTCTCCACATCTCAATCTCACAATTTGTAATAGTAACTGCTTTAATGGGTTAAGTAGACCTTTTTTTTGTGAAGGAAGATGGTGGGTGAGAATAATAATAGATATTTATTTGGTGCTATAGTATTATTTCATTTGATACAATAATCTTATAAAGTAGATACTACAAGCATTGCCATCCCCATTTTATAGATGAGGAAACTAAAGCTTACTAGTGTCAGCTTTAGAATTCAAATACAAGTTGCTCTTGACTATAAGTTCATCACTCCTTACCTTTCCATGTTCCCCAGTAATGAAAAATAATATATGGAACTAGATTAGTTAATAATTTTTTCCTATTTTATTTTGGGATCTGACCTAGTTATCCTTTGTCTTCTTAAAATTTATCATTAGTTTAATGACATGTATTGTCATTAATCAGCTACTGATTCATTATTTCCTCCCCAACATTTCTATCTGTATAATCTTACCTTTAAGGTCTACTTCAAATGGCACCTCTTTCTTAAGATCTTCCCTGTTATATCTAGCCAGAAATTATTTGTCTTTTTGTCTCTCCTGATACTCACCCAGCTTTCAGATGCAAAACATATCACTCTCACTATCTTATTAGACTATTCTCATGATGCCCACGTGGAGAGTTGTAGAAGCAGCATGGCTTA
Organism: Vombatus ursinus; assembly: GCF_900497805.2. Taxonomy (NCBI): domain Eukaryota; kingdom Metazoa; phylum Chordata; class Mammalia; order Diprotodontia; family Vombatidae; genus Vombatus; species Vombatus ursinus. The sequence goes on along the minus strand of NW_020954596.1, from coordinate 17,658,527 downwards.
GTAGAGAGAGTGCTGGACCTGTAGCCAGAAAGAGCTGGGTTTGAATTCTACCTCACACACTTCTTGGCTGTGAGACCCAACCAAGTTATTTAACTTGCCTGGCCTCAGCTTTCTTGTCTACAAAATGAAGGTGATAATAACTTAGTTCTTATCTTATAGAGCTGTTGTGAGGACCAAATGACAATGTGTATAAAAGGGCTTTGCAAACCTTAGAGTGTTTTATAGGACAGTGATACAGACCAGATTCTCTGGTGAGGAAAATCCCTTCCCAATACCAGTTGGCACCTCTTTTGCAGCTTATGGTCTCAGGGAGTTGTCTGGAGCCCTGAGAGGCTGACCTACGCAGAGTCATTCAGTCAGGACATGTCAGAGGCAGTACATGAACCCAGCTGTCATAACTTCACAACTGGCTCTCTATCACTCTTCGATGCTACTTAATTACAAATCTCTGTTTCAAACTCCTAGCATACTTCCAGTGACAGGAAGCAGATGAAAAAGTATGCACTGGAAGGTGGGGTAATGGAAGGAATCTTCAGGTAGGTTAGGAATCAGACCCCATGCCCACTTCCCACAAGTCCTATTTCTGGCTTTGCCACTATAAGCTAGCTGTATGACCTTGGGTGAATAACTGTACCTCATGTGTAAAATTAAGAGGTTGGTGGTGATCTCTGAGTTTTTCTGGATGTAATATTAAATCATAAAAATGCAACATAAATGTCAGTTATCACTCTTAGAGGCTGCTAGGTAGCACAATGGGTGAGAGTCCTGGGCTTGGAGTCAGGAAGACAAGTTTGAATTCTACCTCAGGTATTAATTGTTTGTCCTTGGTCAAATCACAACCTCTCTCTGCCTCAGTTTCCTTATGTGTTAAATGGTGATAATGATAGCAGCTACCACACAGAGTTGTTGTGAAGATCTAGTGAGATAACACGTACAATGTTTTGCAAAGTACCACATAAGTGTTGTTGTTATTGTTACGATTAATTATACCCATTTGGCAGTTGAGGAATCAGGTTGAAAGAGGCTCAGTGACTTGTCTGCCATCACAGTTTATGAGTAGCAGAATTGGGATTTAGAGTCCAAGTCTTCCTGACTTCACAACTAGCACTGTTTGTTGACCACTCTGCCATATTGTTTTCCTCCTTCAGTTGAATCCCAGGAACAATTCTTCACTCTTCCGTGACATTCTGCCTGGTGTTGTAATCCACTAGTTTTTTATGTGACAGAGCCTTGTATATAGTGAGTGTTTAATCAACCCTTGCTAGTTTGTATTGTGGTTATTTGTTTTCTTGTGTTATCTCCTCCCTTAACCTATAAACTCTAATATTTTTTCCCATCTTTCTCACTACCTAGTGAGTGCTTTGCATGTAGTATGTAGCGTAGACTACCATACCAGACAATATGGGAATGAAAATAGAATGATTGCCTTGAAATATGTCTATATTACAATGCTGATTATTATGCTTCTCTAAAATATAGAGTAAGTATTGATACTTGGTTGACTTAGTACACATTAAGTCCACTTGAAAGGCCATGTTCATCATCTTCATGATGTTTTACAATTTCTTTCCCTCCTCTGAACTCTGATAGCTCATTGTACAGACTGTGGTAGGGCCTAATTGTACTCATCAATGATAAGTGACTCCTTTGTTTTCAAGGGTCTTTGGGTAAGAGCAACTGTTGCTTTTCTTTTTGAGAAGTAGAAACAAAACTAATAGCCAGTGCCCAGTCTAAGCAAAAAAAAAAAAAATTAATGAATGTTGATTGACTGATTCATTTAAACTCCTTGGTCTAGATCCCAGTGTTGACATTCCCTCAGATCTGAGAGACACTTAACTCTGAAAGGCTCTCTGGCCACAGGCATACTACCAGACTCCCCAGTGGTGTTTCTTTTTAATATGTGAAGCCTAGTCATCAATGACATGTTGTTCATCTATACAGCTAAGCCATCAGATGATAGTTTTAAGACATAACATAAAGACAACCACATTGACATAATATGGCAGAACGACCACTCCTCTGCCTGTAGATCCCACTACCAGAACACCACCTTTTGATTTGTGAGAACAGCAGCTCATCTCAGAGAACGGACAAATATTAAATAAAATGTTCAGAAATGTGATTGTCAGTGTCTGAATGATTCACCTCAGCAACCCAAGTAGGGAATGGTTTCACCAGAAGTGAATGGCTATACTTATAGATCTAACTAGAGTCCAAGCAAAGTCTAAGGATACCTCCCTCCCCAAACTCAGTCCTTGTGTTTGTTTCCATAAGACCATTCCCCAACAGCATTGCTAATACATCACTACATATTTGTTTGCATGCTGGATTCCCAATTAAGACTGTGAACTCCTTGAGATCAGGGAGGTTGTGTGTGTGGTTTTTTTTTGCCTTTCTTTGTATCCTCAGCATTTAGCACAGTGTCTGGTACATAGTAAATGCTTATTGACCAACAGACCACATTGTTAATAATGTTAATGCATTATTCGTTATTTAACTAATTTCCAGAAGAAGATTTGAAAACTCCACTAGTAACACTGTTTGACTGCTCTCCCATTTATAACATTGTTCTTATAGAATGGACTGACCCCCATAACTAATATTATTTCACTTGAAGTCATGTTTCCTAATAGCAATACACATTAATTGGGGGTGTGCCTATACTTTTCTTATTGAACTTTGCAATTTGGCCTTGTTTTATAATTATTTCCAGATGGGTCTCATCTACTAGATTATATTTCCTAGCATATTATAGATTATCATTTCTCTGGGCACTGAGGTGGACTTGGTAAATCTTTGTATCCCTTATGGTGTGGAGCTCAAATGTTTGTTGATTAATTGATGCTCCATGTCTTCCTCAGATAACATGCTCACAATAAAAGGGACTAAAATTTATCATTGCTGTGATTGCTTTCGCCCTGACTGTCCCAGTCATATTGCTTGAAACCTATTACTTTTGGAGCAATAGTAAAATGTTATTTTGTAGATAACAACAGGAATGTGGAAGATCCCTTGCTTTGAGTGGCGAAAAATAGATAGTTCTTACTCATCAGAAAATTCTAGCAGTCATTCTTCTATCTTTTTGTAGATATATTTTAGCATTTAGATGACTTTTTCTTTAGATGGTGTTATGGAAAGAATACTGGGTTTAGTTAGAGAACCTAGGTTTTCAATTCCAATTTACTACTTTATCACCCTTGTGTGAAATGGAGCCAATTTCTATAAGCCCCCTTCCAGCTCTAGGAATGATTTTATAATCACATGAAGTGTGGAAATAGCATGGGGGTCACATGATTGATTCAAGACCCAGACTCCTCACTAGGCACATGTGCATGTCGGGCAAGCCATGTTGAGATAATTTTAAAAATTATGCCCATTTTATAGATGAGTAAACTGAGGTTCATGTTAAGGAATTTCCCCAAAATTACACAGTGAATAAAGCCTGAGAGATAGGATGGAACTCAGGTACTCTGATTCCAGGTTCAGTGCTATTTCAACCATACCATGTTTGTTCTTTATGTACTCTGTCTTTCATTTCCTCAGTTCTCCTCTTATACAACTTTCCCACACTGATCTACATTTCACACTGATTGTTTGATTAAGTGATATTTCCAAATTCCTTTCATCTCCATCCTTGTACAATCTATGAGCTATCGTCTGCAGCCAAACTCTCCATATAATAATAGTTCTCTTCCTCCCTCCCCTGACTCTGATACTTACACAGGCACCCAACTAGTAATGTTTGGATCTGAGAAAGAATTAACTTACATGTATATCCAAGTAAAGTTTTGGCAGTCCCTCCACGCAGGGCTCCTAGAAGTAAGGAAAACACACTATTTATTATTCAATATTCTTGAGGGACCCAACAGATTCAGTAAGGCAGCCTTTCACAGGGTCATAGGATTAAGAGCTAGAAGGAGCCTTGTGACATAAAAGAGGCTGTTAGAGTTGGAGTGGATCTTAGAACATAGAATTTTAGGACTAAAAAGGAACTTAGAACAGAGAACAAAGATTTTTAGATCTGGAAGGGATCTTGGAACACAGAATGTTAGTGGTGGAAATGACCATAGAACCTAAACTGTTAGAGTTAGAAAGGATCTTGAAATACAGAATGTTAGAGCTGAAAAGGAATGTAGAACATGGATTGTTAGAGCTGGAAGGAATGGTAGAAATCAAAATGTTAGAGATGAAAAAGACATTTATATAATAATCCATGCTTATTATTAGAGCTGGAATGCATTTTAGAACACAGAATGTTAGAGATGGAAAGAACCTTAGAACAGATAATGTTAGAATTGAAAGATACCTTACAGATTATCGAGTACAATTGCCTAATTTTTCTGAGGAAGAAATGGAAGCTCTTAAAAAAAGAAAAAAGGGAAAAAAAAGCATTAAACTTACCAGGGGCTCTTCATTCTTCAGTGTGGCAAAGGAATCCATGATTTCTTTGCTTAGATTCAGCATCCTTGAATAGCAAGTTGGAGGAGCTGCATTAGCCAACAGGCAAATGGAGAAAAGCCCCACCAAGCCAAGCAGCAGCTTCATGGTTCTGCTCTTGTCTGGTAAGATCCAAGGCTCAGTACCTTGGACTCTCGGCCTTAAGTAAGGCAGCCACACCCTCTTATTTAAACAGTGTTCTGAATCAATGCAGGAAACCTGTTTGGGGGTGGTCCAAGGAACAACCAGCTCCAGTTCTCAATTTCCTGTAGTCCCCAGAGCCAGGGCTGGGCACACTGTCCAGCCAGAGGGTGAGAAGGAGGAGGGGCAGGGGAATAACAAAACAAACACAAATGGAACACTTTATCCTTTCAGCTCCTGAACAGACCTCCAGTTAGTCAGAGCAGTGAGGACCAGAGGGTAGGAAAAGGGAAAGTGTTATGTCTGCGAGGCACTAGAGACCTGAGTTTTTTGTTGCTTGAGGTATGGTGAGGCTGAAGATGGAACTTGTTAATCTGGGAGTTTCCCATAATTGGGGACGAACTCTGGTCACAAATGTCAGTCTCAAAACTGGAAAGGTTCTTAAAACAGCAAGGGGACTTAGCTTATAGGCTATTAGAGCTGGAAGGGACCTTAGAAATTATTTTTATGCTTGGCAGCACAAAAATAATGTCGATAAAGTTATCTTGATTTTCAGTAAGGAAATTTGACAAAGTTTCATATAAAGAATGTTTTACATATGTAGAGTCTTTCAAAGAAATCTCTACAACTGATGAAAAGATAGAGAAGTAGACTGTGGACTAGCAAAATTAAGTGGATTTAGTACTAGATGGGTGGCCGGGCCCAAAAAGGCCAATTTAGAAGGGGTCTCCATTGGAAGGCCTCAGGGATTAGTTTTTGATCCTGTGTTGCTAAAATTTTTTTTGTCTGTGACTTGTATAAAGGCAAAAAAGGCACATTTAGCAAATTAAAAGATGAAACAAAGCTAGAAGGGCTAGCTTACAAAATAGATTGCACAACCAACATCCACAAAGACCTCAGCAAACTAGAATGTTGGGTTACATTCAACAAGAAGACATTTAATATGGATAAAAGTAACATTTTTTACTTGGGCTCAGAAAAATCAGCATCATATCCATAGGAAGAGATTGTGTGAAGAAATCTAAGAGTGTTAGTAGGTTACAAACTCAATGTAAGTCAACAATGTGATATAGTAGTCAAAAAAAATCAATCTTAGGATGAATTAAGAGAGGAACAGTGTCCAAGACTAGGAAGTTGGCAGCTGCCATCCCCTTATGTTCTACTCTACTAATCTTGGCTACATTGATTTCATCTTTGTAAAACCTTTTTAATTTAATGTAATAGAAATAACCTAGTTTACACCTCATAATGCTCTCTGTCTTTTGTTTTTTCATAAATTATTCCCCCATCCATAAATCTGATAGGTAATATGTTCCGTGTTCTTCTAATTTTCTTATGATGTCTCCCTTTATATGTAGGTCATATATCCATTTGGATCTTATCTTGGTAAAGGGTGTAAGACATTGGTCTACACCCAATTTCTGCCAGACTACTTTTCTGCTTTCCCATCAGTTTTTACTAAATAATGAATTTTTATCCCCAAAGCTTAAATCTTTACATTTGTCAAACACAAAGCTACTATGCTACTGTATTGTATGTCTAATCTGTTCCACTAATCTACCTTTCTATTTTTTAACCAGTACCAGATAGTTTTGATAATTTCTTCCTTATACTATACTTTAAGATCTGGTATTGCTAAACCTCCTTCCTTTACATTTTTTCCCATTAATTCATTTGATGTTTTTGACCTTTTATTCTTCCAGATGAATTTTGTTGTTGTTTTTTTCTAGTTTGTTAAAATAATTTTTTTTTTGGTAATTTAATTGAGACTATATTGAATAAATAGGTTAGTTTAGGTAAAATTGTTATTTTTATTAAATTGGCTCTGTGTATTCATAAACAATTAATATTTCTCCAATTATTTAAATCTGACTTTATTTGTATAAAAATGTTTTATAATTATGTTCAAGTAGTTCCTAGGCTTGTTTTGTAGGTATGCTTCCTGGTATTTTATATTGTGTATGGTTATTTTATTTTATTTCATTTTATTACTTTTTATATGGTTATTTTAAATAAGGTATTTCTTCCTATCTCTTCTTGCAGAGTTTTGTTGGTGATGTATAGAAATGCTGATGGTTTATGTGGGCTTATTTTATATTCTGCTACTTTGCTAAATTTATTAATTATTTTCACTAACTTTCTAGTTGAATCATTAGGATTTTCCTTGTATATCATCATATCATCTGGAAAAAGAGATAAGTTTTTATTACCTCATTGCCCATTTTGATTCCTTCAATTTTTTTCTTCTCATTGCTTTTGCTAGCATTTCTAATACAATATTGAATAATACAGGTGACAGTGGGCATCCTTGTTTCATTCCTGATCTTATTGGGAAGGTTTCTACCTTATTCGCATTACAAATAATGCTCGCTTATGGTTTTAGTTAAGATACTTCACATCGTTTTAAGGAAAAATACATTTATAACCAAGCTTTCAAATGTTTTTAATAGTAATGAGTATTGCAGCTTATCAGAAGCTTTTTCTGCATCTATTGATATAATCAAATAATTGTTATTTTTGTTATTGATGTAATCAATTATGTTAATAGTTCGTCTTATGTTAAACCATTCCTGTATTCCTGGTATAAATCTCACTTGCTCACAGTATATAATCTTTGTAATGTATTGTTGTAGTCTCCTGGCTAGTGTTTTTTTAGAATTTTTGCATCCATATTTATTAATGAAATTGGTCTATAATTTTCTTTCTCTGGTTTTGCTACTCCTGGTTTGGGTATCAACACCATGTTTGTTTCATAAAAGGAGTTCATCAATATTCTTTTTTTGCCTATTACTTCAAATAATTTATTTAATATTGGAATTAGTTGGTCTTTAAATGTTTGGTAGAAATCACTTGTAAATCCATCTGGTCATGACACTTTTTTTCTTAGGAAGCTCATTTATGGTCTGTTCAATTTCTTTTTCTAAAGTAGATTTTTTAAGATACTCTATTTACTCTTCTGTTAATCTAGGCTGTTTATATTTTTGTAAATATTCTTCCATTTCACTTAAGTTATTAAGTTTGTTGTCATATAATTGGGCAAAATAACTCCTTACAATTGTTTTGATTTAATCTTCACTACTGGTACATTTACTCTTTTCATTTTTAATCCTTGTGATTTGGTTTCCTACTCTTTTTTAAAAATCATATTAACCAACGATTTATCTATTTTATTTTTTAAAATAAAACCAACTCTTTTTATTTATTTATTAACTCTATGGTTTTCTTACACTCAATTTTATTTATCTCATCTTTAATTTTTAAGATTTCCAGTTTGGTGTTTAATTGGGGACTTTAAATTTATTCTTTTTCTAGTTTTTTTAAATTGAATATCCAATTCTTTGGTCCGCTCTTTCTCTACTTTATTGATATAAGTATTTAAAGATATATTTTTTCCTCTGATTACTTTTTTTTGCTGCATCCCATTGGTTTTGATGTGCACTCTCATTATTGTCATTCTCTTTAATAAAATTATTGATTGTTTCTATAATTTGTTCTTTAACCTACTCACTCTTTAAGATTAGGTTGTTTAGTGTCCAATTAGTTTTTAATCTGTGTTTCCATAGTCTCTTATTGAATATAACTTTTATAGCATTGTGATCTGAAAGGGATGCATTTTAAATTTCTGCTTTTCTTCATTTAACTATACCATAATATGTGGTCAATTTTTGGAAATGTACCATGTACTGCTGAGAAAAAGGTGCATTCTTTTCTATTCCCACTCACTTCTTTCCAGATAATTAATATCTAGCTTATCTAAGATTCTATTCTCCTTCTTAACTTCTTTCTTTTTTACTTTTTGGTTAGATTTATCTAATTCTGAGAGGGAAAGGTTAAAGTCCCCCACTATTATAATATTACTATCTATTTCCACCTTTAAATTTTTAGATGCTATAGCATTTAATGCATATAAGTTTAGTATTGATATTGTTTCATTTTCCATGGTATCCTTTATCATAATGTAGTTTCCCTGTTTATATCCTTTAATTAAATCTATTTTAGCTTTAACTTTGAAATCATGACTGCTACTTCTGCTTTTTTTTACCTCAGTTGAAGCATAATAAATTCTACTGCAGTCTTTTATTTTAACTGTGTGTATCTCTTATTTTTAAATGTGTTTCTTGTAAACAAAATATTTTAGGATTCTGATTTTTAATCCATTCTGCTATCCATTTCTGTTTTATGGGTGAGTTCATCCCGTTCACATTCAAAATTAGAGTTACTACTTGTGTATTTCCCTCCACCCTATTTTTCTTCTTTATTGTCCTTCTCACCCTCTCTTTTTACCCTATCCTTCCTCATGTGTCTGATTTGCTTCTAATCACTACCTCTCTAATCTGTACCCTTTTTTAAAAAACCCTCCCTCATTCTTTTCCTTTAGCCTCCAATTCTTTAATCTACTCACCCTTGTAAGAATCTCTACCTTTTCCTCTCCCTCATCCTCTTGATCTACTCAGTCTCCTAAAAGTTCCTCCCTTATCCTTGTCCCCTTGCCCTCCTATTTTTTTGGCAAGTCAATTTTTTTATTAGATCTCAGTTTTGCTCTCTATAAAAATGATTAGGTTGGATTACATGACTTCTGAACCTTTTCATTCTCTAGAACTATGCCCAATCATTTTAGTAAAGCGAGATTTTTCTTATTCCTAAAATGTCTGGCTTGGGACAGGAAGGTTCAGTTCTGCTCTTTCTTGTATCACTACCTTGGAATTTGGAGAGATGTTTTTCTATCCTTAATAGCTATCAGACTTAGTGTATTACATGTTTTTTAGGCTATACATATACATTCCTATTAAACATATTTTCACATTAGTCATGTTGTAAGGAAGAATTAGAACCAATAGGAGGAACCACAAGAAAGATGAAATAAAACAAAACAGAAGAAAAAAAGAGCAAATAGTATGCTTCGATCTACATTCAAACTCAATAGTTCTTTCTTTGGATGTGGATAGCATTTTCCATTATGAGACTTTTGGAGCTGTCTTAGATACTTGCATTGCTGAGAAGAGCTAACTATCAAAGTTAGTCATCGCACAATGTGGCTGTTGCTGTGTACAATGTTCTCCTGATTCTGCTCACTTCACTCAGCATCAGTCCACACAAATCTTTCCAGGTTTTTCTGAAGTCTGCCTACTCATCATTTCTTATAGCACAATAGTATTCCATTATATTTATATACCATAACTTGTTCAGTCATTCCCCAATTGATGGGCATCCTCTCAATTTCCAATTCTTTGCCACCACAAAAGAGGTGCTATAAATATTTTTGTACATGTGGGTCCTTTTGCCATTTTTGTAATCTCTTTGGGATACAGCCCTAGAAGGGTGTTGCTGGGTCAAAGGATATGCACATTTTTATAGCCCTTTGGGCATAGTTCCAAATTGCTCTCCAAAATGGTTGGATCATTTCACAACTCCACCAACAATGCATTAGTGTTCCAATTTACCCACATCTTCTCCAGCATTTATCATTTTCTTGTTTTGTCATGTTGGCCAATCTGATAGGTGTGATGTGGTACCTCATAGTTGTTTTGATTTGCATTTCTCTAATCAATAGTGATTTAGAGCATTTTTCCATATGACTATAGATTTGCCCTTTTATTTCTTTAGAAAATTTAGAAGACTTTTAAACCTTTCTAGATGTATGTTATTCCCTTAACCTAGTTCTATTGAGAATAAAGTTCTAGCACTACCAGCCTTACACCCCCACTTGCTTCCACTACAACAGTTCTTCCATCCAGGCCTTGTTTGTATGAGATAATTGCTCCATTTTATCTCTCCCTACCAAATTTTATTTTTTTAGAATCATTCCATCATACTCAACCCAACCCCAACCCTTCTTTCTATGTGTGCTTTTTTCAAATTACTCAAGCAATGATAACATTTTTAAGAGTGCAGATTACATTTCCATATAAGAAGTAAACAGTTTGACTTTATTGACTATCTTATAATTGTTCTTTAATGTTTACCTTATGTTTTTCCTGGATCTTCTGTGTAAAAATTTCCATTGAGTTCTGGTCTTTTTGTCACAAATATACCAAAGTCTTTCAATTCATTAAATGTCCTTTCCCCCCCAATTCATTCAATGTCTTTTTTTTTTTCAAGATTTCAATCAGGATAATATTCCAAGCCCTTTGATCTTTTAATGTAGAAGCTGGTAGATCTTGTGTTATCCTAACTGTAGCTCCACAGTATTTTAATTTTTTTTCTTCTTGCTTGTAGTATTTTCTCCTTTACCTGGGAGCCTTCAAAACTTGGCTATGATATTCCTGTTAGTTTTCATCTTGGAATATCTTTCATGTGGTGATCAGTGGACTTTTTCTATTTCTATTTTACCCTCCCATTCTAGAACTTCAGGGAAATTTTCCTTAATGATTTCTTGTAACATAGTGTCTAGACTCTAAAAAAATAATAACTTTCAGGTAGTCCAACAATTTTTATATTGTCTCTCCCCAATTTTTTCTCTAGATCAGTCATTTTTTCTAATGAGATGTTTTACATTCTCTTCTGTTTTTTCATTCATTTGATTTTGTTTTATTATTTCTTAGTATCTTATAACATCATTAACTCTCCCTTGCCCAATTCTAGTTTTTAAGGAATTATTTTCTTCCTTAAATTTTTGGATCTCTTTTTCTAATTGGTTGACTTTCTTTTTATAATTTTCTTGATTTGCTTATGTTACTCTTATTTTTTCCCCAAATTTTCCTACAACTACTCTTATTTGTTTTTAAAGTCCTTTTTAAAGCTCTTCCAAGAACTTTTTTTTGGACTTGTGACCATTTCACATTTTTCTTGGAAGTAGGAATGGCTTTTTAAATTTCAGTATCTTCCGCCGAGTATGAACCCAGATCTTTTCCATCTGCACATTAGCCATTTATGGTCAGGTTCTTTCTCCTTTGCTTATTCATTATTACTATTAATTTTTTTAGCATCTTATTATTATAGTTAGGTTCTTATCCTGAAGTATAGGGGGATGATACCTCAAGCTTCAGGTTTTACTTACTGTTGTTTTCTGAGCTCTGTCTCAGAATGTAAGGCATTTGTCTCTGACTCTGTGCCATGGTTAGGGCCCCCAGCTATGCTGTCACCACAAATGCTCTTGCTCCCTGTTGTCCCTCCTATGACTTCAAAGTTCAGCTCACTCTTCTGCACTGGAACTGAAACCAGGGACTTTGCTCTCCTGCAAGTGCCTATAGCCAGCAGGGTCCTCAACTCTCTGCTACTTAACTCAACTGGTATGTGTTCATTCCTCACCAGTGGCCACATCCTGGGACTGGTTCTGGTAAGAACTCAAGCCAAACCTCCACCCCTGGAGGTCAGGTCTTTCCTAAGTTGTCTTATGAGGACAGCTGCTTTACCCCACTTTTAATTATTTCTGCCTTCTCAGTAGTGCTGAAATTATACTTATATGTAGTAGAGCAGTAACTAGGATCAGGTGATTGGGGCTTTGTCCCAGGAAGTCAATATCCTGTGTAGCATTTTCCACTTACAATAGACCTCTAACTTGCTGTCTATGTGTTTAATCATTTTCAGCTGTTTCCAACTCTTTGTGACCTCATTTGGGTTTTTTTGTCAAAGATCCTGGAGTGTTTTGCCATTTCCTTTTCCAGCTCATTTTACAAGTGAAGAACTGAGGCAAATAGGATTAAGTGACTTGCTCAGGGTCACGTAGCTAGTAAGTGTCTGAGGCTGGATTTGAACTCAGGTCCTCTGAACTCTGGGGCAGATACTCTATCCACTGTGTAGCCTAGCAGTCTATAGTCTCAAGCAGACTTTAATTTACCCCAGGCAATAGAATGATTGATTTATAGCTCTGTTCAATAGCTGTCTGGAACCCATATCAGACTGCATGCCTTGTCCCTGATGACATTCTTGACAATAGAGCAGAAGATCCTTTTCCCTCATGTTTCTGGACCCTTTGAACCTCCTTTATAATGCTCCAATCCCTTGAAGAAGATTCTGGAAGTTACAGTGTTGCTGATTGCTTCAACAGCAGGGGTGAAGGCTAAACCTAGGCTTGAGATCTGATTGGGATAAATCCTGGAGCAAAGCATTCCAGATCTTATTCCAAAGATCACAATTTACCCGTCAGCTATATCCAGGATGGCCTTAGTTCTATATGAGATACACAGTGGTGGAACGTGAAGATCTCTAGGCCTAGGGTAAAAGAACCTGGGTTCTAGACCTGTCTTCCCCCACCCCACCTCCCTTTTGCTACTTACTAGCTACATGATCCTCAGAAAATCATTCAACCTCTCTGAGATTCACTTTTATCACTTCAGAGAAGATAATAAATCTTATATTATTTGCCTCAGAAGATTGCTATAAGGATCAAATATACTGAATATGAAATCACTTTGTGGTTAGAAAACACATTTAAGTAATAGTGATTATTATTATTTGTAGGAGAACTAATAAGCTAACATCTAGGAAAGCAGAGTCTAGGGATGGATAAGATGGACATCTATATGGGAAACAGTAAGCTAGGGATGTGTGGAGTAGGAGCTTAAGAGAAAAACTTTAAAATATAATTAAAAAAATAGAACTTTTAAAAATGCACCTTTTTAAATGTTAGAAAGTGAATGTGGACCCCTCTGGTCTTCCTCATGACATGCAGATGCTTATTTTGCACACTTGAAACTCCATCTCTGTGTCTTCTCTCTGGCTGTTCCTCATGCTTGGAATTTTCTCCCTCCTCACTCCCACATCTTGGTTCCTGTTTCCTCTCTCCAACCACCAGTGCTATTCCCTTGGGATTACCTCCCACTTATATCATATGTATATATCACATCTTGTGAGTACATAGTTTTTTGTATTTTTTTTTTTGTTTTTGCTTTTTGGTAAGGCAGTCAGGGTTAAGTGACTTGCCCAGGGTCACACAGTTAGTAAGTGTCAAGTGTCTAAGACAGGACTTGAACTCAGGTCCTCCTGACTGTAAGGCCAGAGCTCTATCCACTGCTCCACCTAGCTGCCCCAAGTACATAGTTTTTTGAATTTTACCTTCTCTAGTAGAAGGAGACCTCATCTCCTTGAGAAATGTGTTTTTGCCTTTCTTTGTATCCCCAGTGCTTAGCATGGTCCCTAGCACACAGTAAATGTTTATAAATGCTTGTTGATTGATTCATTGATAACTAAGTTGTCTCCAAACAGCTCTTTTCCAAAGTCTTGATACGGCCTGCAAAGATCCCTAGGTACTCCACGCTAGTGAAACTCAAACTAAGACCCGTGCTAACAAGTTGGAAGATCCTAAAATATGCCTAGTGATTGGTTCTGTGGCTGTCATTTTCTGTTTCTGGAGAATCAGCCTAGTTAAGTCTAGAAAGGTTTATTCCAAGCTGATTGGTCATCAGAAGAATTTTTTTTCAGATGATTTTTTTCCCACAGCAATTTGTGATATAATTTGCTGAGGTATAGAGAGGTTACAATCAGCATCGGTAGAGGGCATGATCTGCAATGATATAACCAGAAATTCTTGAAGTACCGAAGCAAGAAGTCTGGTCAACGTCTACTCAAATGTAAGTAATATGAAGACAAGGACAGTCTCTTTCTTTTAGCACCTAGCACAATGTTTGACACCCAGGAGGTGTTTAATCAATGTTCGTTAAATGATTGCATAAAAGAACCATTATAGCAATGATTCAAAGCCTCTAGATGGGCGGAAATCCTATAGGGACGTACTTTCCAACTTTTCTTGGACTGTATACACACCCATGAGCCAGGTACATGTATATGCATCTATGCCAGAGTCTGTTATTCCTAGCAGAGTTTGAATTCTGATACATAACAGAAAATGATGCTAGAAAAAAAGAGCAAGAGAATTTATTTCTGGCGATGTTCCAGGTGTGGAAGGAAGGGATGGGGGAAATGATTAAGTGACACAAAAAAATAGCAACTGCTGGAATGTGTGAATTATGATTGGAATTCCATCTTGGGCCATGCTCAACTTCTGGGTCATCTGAGTTCCAATATGAAGCTTTAGGTGGAATGTGCAGCCCACTTACTTCCCACCCAGCAGGCAAGGCAGCCTTTGAAAAAACACTTTTATGGCCAGGGCCCAGGAAGTCTTTGGGGAGCTGTCACTTCAAGTTCACAGAGTAATGTTGACTCTTAGGTGAGGAAAATTAAAACATTTTTTTTATCAACATGAAAGAATTTGCCAGAGAGAGAGTAGTGCCACAAGGGTGGTCATCAGCATGAAGGCTTGGAGGTGTCCTGAGCTTTAGGGCCTCTTGAACTAGCCTTTGATATTTGAAGACTTCTGTGGTCCTTCAAGAAATGTGGGGAAATGGGAAAGAAAAACAAGCCTAGGGTTTGTGGACCACTCTGTGGCTGGAGGAGCCCATTGCTCTGTGGGAAAACATGTCCTTTGCTGACTTTGGGAATTAGAATAAACAATCTCTGCTTGTTTCAAAGGTTAGATCTTTCTTGGGTTCAGAGGACTATGTGGAAATAGACCCATATAGCACCCATGGACAGGAAACTGGAGGAGCAATGTGATACAGAAGAAAGAGCATAGGATGTAGTCCGGGTTCAAGTTCCAGCTTTATCACTTGTGTGGCCTTAGTCAAATCTCTCAATCTCTCTGATTCTCTGGTTTTTTTGGGGGGGGAGGGTCATAAAATGGAGATAAGTATGCTTACTCTCCTCCCCCTGCTTTCTGAGGCATGCTGGTGTAGTCACAGAGGCATCAAACTCAAATAGAAATGGAGCTGGCCTCATATTGACTTAGAAAACCACAAATTAACATTATCTATGTTGTATTGTATTTTTATTTTATTAAACATTTCCCAGTTACATTTTACTCTGGTTAAGGCCTCACTGGAAATTTTACAGCCACTTTTTTTGGGGTGGTGGTGGTGGTGAATTTGACATCTCTTTGTAGGATAGGTAGCTGTTCCTAGAGTCAGGAAGAGCTGGGTTCCAGTCGTATCTCTGATAAATACTAAAGATGTGACTATGAACAAATCACTTGCCCCTAGGTATTTGCTAGCTAGCTAGGTCCCAATTAGTGCAAATAATAAATCTTCTGAAGTGGTCACATTATTTAATTCATGCTACATATTTCTTTTGGGATGGAACTGTTGACTGTGTTTTCTATAATTATAACTTTGAATTATGCAAGTTCAAATATGTGTGACATTTCAGGAGATTCATTGTTGGTACTAATTGGGATCTAACTATATTGTTGTTGTTTAGTCATGTCTGATTCTCTGTGACTCCATTTAGTGTTTTCTTGGTAAAGATACTGGAGTGGTTTGCCATTTCCTTCTCCAGTTCATTTTACTGATGAGGAACTGAGGCAAACAGGGTTAGGTGACTTGTCCAGGGTCACACAGCTAGTAAGTATGAGACCAGATTTGAACTTAGGAATATGAGTCTTCTTGATGTCAGGCCTGGCACTCTATCCACTATGCCACTTAGCTATGAGACATTACCAATGAATTCCTGATCTGCCTCAGGGGGTTCCCCATGTCAATGATATCACAGATCTAGATCATTCCTCTACACCCTACTGTCCCCCATTCCAAAAAAAACTGTAAAACGTTATATAGATGTGAGAAATTATTATTAGCTTGAACTCTAAACTTTTTGTTGTTTGATGAGAGCATGACATATACTTGCATATGTTGCATATATTATATGATATTTGAAGGGCATATACTATCATAGGATTTCGACATGGAAGGGATCTTCTCTTTTTGCAGATGAGAAAACTGAGGCAGAGAAAAGGAGAGACAGAGGGAGAGATATAGGGATAGAGAGAGAGAGAGAGAGAGAGAGAGAGAGGATATGATTCTCTGAGTACCTGCCATCCTGTAACACTGGATTAGGTACTGGTAGTAATGATGTTGGAGGAGGGCAGGTAGAGATAAAAAAAGAAAACTGAGCTGCTATATTATTAAAGTAACAAAGTCTATCTCCAGGCCAGGCCTGTCTGTGTCTGTGGTCCATCCAGCAGCTCAGCCAATCCTCACAGGGTGCAGAAGCATGGAAGGTGTTGCATTTCCTGCTAGCAGGATGAAGGAGTTTGGCTAACCCATCTTCTTCTTTTTACTCTCACCATATCATCAGATCCTCAGTAGTCATTTTCATCAGGCAAGAAACTGCAGCAGAGAGTAGTAAAGTTCTGAGTTCTAGGTTCTGTTCTAGCACTGAAAAGCTGTGTGAGCTTGGACAACTAGGTGGTGCAGGAAATAGAACAGTGGACTTGGAGTCAGGCAGTCCTGCATTCAAATCCTGCCTCAGACATTTACTAGCCGGGTGATTCTGGACAAGACAGGCTCTGTCTCAGTTTCTTCATCTATAAAACAGGGATAATAATAGCACTACCTCCTAGGTTGTTGTGAGGACCAAATGAGATAATATTTATAAAGCACTTTGTTAGCTATCATTATTCCTTAACCTCTATGAGATTCAGATTTATCATCTGGAAAATGGAAGTGAACCTGGCCTGCCAGCTACAGAGGGAAATGATGGGGATCAAAGGAGATAAATGTATATACAAAAGGGCTTTGAGAACTACAAAGGTCAACCTTTTCTTCCTCCTCACCCTTCCAAGAACACAGCCAATGGATACAGATGCCCACCAAGTGACTTAGGCCCACTTTCATGATGGCGAGCACACAGCAGCTTGATCTACTTTTATTGCATGAATGAATGAGTTCCTCTAACCTCTGACAGAGTTCATGAGCGAGTTGTTGGGTGTCAGAACAAAACAGTATCTATGGAGAATGATAGAATTGTCAACTGTTCCGCCAGACATATGTTCCTTTCACAAAAGCCACATTTACCATTGTCCTCCATCCTCTAGCTCAGCGACAACCACTGGAGAATGACATTCTGTTTTTATGTTGATATTAAATACTATGTGGGGAACTTTCCCAGAGAGTAGAGGCTTTGTCTTCACTCTGTATGTTTTTTTTCCCTACCAATAGTTGCTTCTCAGATCACCATATGCTCCCGGTGAACTTGCAACCAAAGTAATAGGAACTGATGTTTATATAAATACATCTCAAATACACTTATGTGAGAAACAATATGCAATAGTGAATATATGGATAGAGAGAGCTGCCCTCAGAGTCTGGAACATCAGGGTTCAAGTCCAACCTTGGACATATTCTGGTTGTGTGATCCTGGGCTAGTCACTTAACTTCTTTCTGTTTTAGGGCCAATTCTCTAAAGCTATAAATTGTAGAATAGGTACATGACCTACATGGGTAGAGGGAGCTCCTCTCCCTTTATCAATGAAACCTCTGATCTGGTCCCTCCTCCTTCCATGTGCCCCTTTCTTCAAATTATATAGCACCTTCAATTGGGTGAGGTACTTTATATTTATTTCCTCCTTTGAGCTTCATAGCAACTCCCTTAGGTAATTATTGTTATACCCATTTTGCAGATGAGGCAACCAAGACTAAGAAATATTAAATGATTTGCTCATGATCACATAGCTAGTAAGGATCAGAGAAAGGATTTGAACTCGTCTGGCTCACTCCAAATCTAGCATTCTAGCCACACCCTACCAGTGCCTCCCAATTACCCTGAACTGGCATAAGCCAGAAACTAAAGGGAAACAGGGGTGCCTTGGAGCCAGCTTGATGTGGCTCACAGAAGCAAATTTTAAAATTTTCCGGCAGGTGACATTTACACATTGGAAGTCAGTAAATACTTCAAATCAGGGCTTTATTTATTTGTTTGGTTGTTTGTTTCTCTATTTAATTTGACTACTTAGACTTAAAGAGATGGAAATAGTATTAACATTTCAGATTAAATATGAAAGTATGTTGAGCGTATCTTTCCCCCACCCTGAGAATTGATTATTAGCATCTAGCAGCATACCAGCGATGTATTCACCAGCTAAAATCTGGTCCTATCTCTTCATGTGATTCCTCAGGAAAGTGGGGTCATTTCACTGCTTTTTCAGAAAGAGAGAGGGAAGTCCTCATGATGTCTTTGTCTCCTAGAGGAGAAAATGCAGGAAATCAACGCTCGCCAAAGCTTACTTTGGGCAATATTTCATTTTGTAATGAATTTTCCGAAGGATAATGATGATGTCATTTTCTCAGAAGGTGAATCCTCCACATAAAATGATGTCTATGAGAGAATGAAAGTGAACACTCGAACTATGTGGGCTGCACCTTGGTCCTTGTCTACTCTTCTCATATCAGAATCATTCATATACGTTGCTCCAGCCTCTCTTCTGGAGATCACAAACTGTTACTCTCCTCTCTTTTAATCCCAAGGGCCAAGCTAAAAGTCCAATATGTAGCGGGTGCTTTATAAAAGTCTAATGAATTGGATTATAGTGAGATCAACAAGTATTTAATGTTAACGCTTTATAAAATTTGTTTTTTTCTGTGTCCCTCCCCATGTTTTTGCACAGAATATTCCCCATGCCTGGAATATACCCCTTCCTCACCTCTACCTTTTAGAATCCTTATTTTATTTTCTAGTTAGCTCAAGGCCTACTACCTATATGAGGCCTTTCCTACTAGTTCCTCCACACCTGAAATTTTATCCCCTTTGCATATATTTCATATATAATGATTTAGCAAATATATGTATGTGCCCATGCTGTCTCACCCTGTAAAATAAAAGTTCGGGGACTATTTTAGTTTGGTCTTTGCATCTCTAATGCCAAGAACAATGAAGGGGCTTAATAAGTATACTTTGACTTTGATTATTCAAAATGTATTTGTGGGGTTGGTCTGGTCAGCTCTCTGCAAGTGACTCAATTCCCCAATGTATTTGTTCTTTGTTCAAAAACGTTTAAGGAATCACTACATCTAAAGTTGGAAAGGACCTAAGAGTTTATCTAATAGAACTCCCATTTCACAGGTAAGGAAACTGAGGCCTGGAGTGACTTGATTGAGGTCACACAGCCAGATCTTTGCTACCCCTATTGCCTGAGATCTGAAGTTAGTTTCTGAAAGCTGCACATGTGAAACCTGGAAGGCTCTTGTGCCTGTGAGTATCAGCTAAACTGGGACTGGGGCAATCCTTGCTTTGGTGAGGAGACTGCCCCTCTTGGTTTACAGGGCAGTGTTTGGAAATTGTCATCATTGATTCATTTGTCCATTGATTTCTAGGAATTCATATATTATTGTCTACCAATATATATAAAGCCAATTTGCACAATGGCTTTATTTCATTTTGCAATTTACCCTCTTTTGTCTCCGAGAAACCTAAGGAAGATCTGCACAAATGGTATTCCTTTGTGATGGACCACAAAAGCTACAAAGAAGTGGTTTTACCTTCATTTTGGAAAGTCCAAAGGATTAAAGGGATTGGGTAGGGAGGGATTTTCAACTCTAGCTCTTGTCTAACCTGCCAGAGTTATTCATCTTGTATTAGTTCTCATGTGAAAGATTCTAATCTTCCTAAATGGTTTTTTTTTTTTTGGAGAGGCAGTTGGGGTTAAGTGACTTGCCCAGAGTCACACAGCTAGGGAGTGTTATGTGTCTGAGGCTGGATTTGAACTCAAGTCCTCCTGACTCTAGGGCCAGTGCTCTATCCACTGCGCCACTTAGCTGCCCCATCTAAATGGTTTTATCACATTATTCTCTTGCTCAAGAATTTTCAATGACTCCCTGTTGTCCACAGCAACAACTTTAAACTACTATGTCAGTTAAACAACAGTCAATAAGCATTATTTAAGCACCTACTATGTGTTGGGCATTGGTAATATAAAGAAAGGCAAAAGAGTTTTTACTCAGTCTAATGGCAGAGACCATATGAAAACAATTATGTACAAATGAGATATTTACAGGAAATAATTGGAGATAATCAACAAAGAGATGGTCCTAGCATTAAGGAGAATCAGGAAAGATTTCTTGGAGAAGGTGGAATTTTAACTGGGACTTGAGAGAAACCAGAGACCATATGACCTTTGAGGACCTACTCTGTAATTCTATGATTCAATGGGAGGTAATACTAATTCACATTTATAAAGTACTTTTCTCAGAATGACCCTACAAGGTAGATATTGTTATTGTCATTTTTCAGTCATGTGATCCCTGTGATCTGTGACTCTGTGATTCCATTTGGAGTTTTCTTGGCAGAGATCTTGCAGTGGTTTGCCATATTTTCTCCTCCAATTCATTTTACAGATGAAGAAACTGAGGCAAACTGGGGTTAAGTAACTTATCCATGGTCACACAACTAGAGTTTGAGGCCAGATTTGAGCTCACAAAGTTGAGTCTTCCTGACTTCAGGTCAGGTACTTCAGCTGCCCATGAGGTAGTTATTTCAAGTGTTATTTTTTCCCATTTTCAGATGAGGAAACTGAGGCTCAGAAGTAGTGACTCAGTTGTGTTCACACAACTAGTAAATGAAAAAGCTAGGACTTGAATTTTCATTTTCTGACTCCAAGGCTTGAGATTTTCCCTCTTTCCTTTATTTGCTTCTCTGATCTTATATAAAGCAAATGGGGAAAAATATTTTTGGGTATATCCTAATGACTATTATAATGGAGCCACAAACTTTGAGTCTTCCTGCTTCTCTGATTATCTACTTCTCTACTTTCTGATTCTTCTTGGTCTATATTAAAACTCAGAACAGCTTTTCATTTAAAGAAAAAAAGTCAGCAAAATAAATCATGTGGGCTTATAATCTAATTCAAAAACATCTGACATTCACATAATGCCTTAGAGTTTGCAGAAAACTCTACATTCAATACCTCATTTGAACATTCTAAAAATCATTTTCTTTTAAAAAATGTTTTAATTTTTTTTTAGTTTTCCCCAGCATTCCTCCTCCCTCCCAGAGAGCCATTCCACATAAAAATGGCATTTTTATAGATGAAAAAAGACGGAACAAAATCAGAATAATGGATCAAAAAGTCTGAAAATAGGTACAACATAACAACACTTGTGGACCTCTCACCTCTGACACAGTGTGTGGCAGTAGTATATTCTATAGTACACATATTATAATACATATAACTATTCTATAGCATACATATTATATTATGTATCTTCTCTTAATCATGCTTGTTATTTATAATTCTGTAACATTTACTTATTTTTTTTTTGCCTGTGGGGTTCTAACAACCACTTTCAAAAGACTTAGTTGATTCAGAAAACCAAGGGGAATGAATAGCCAAGGAAACCATGGTGTTTCTAAAGTCTCTGCTGCACGAAAGCAATGTAAGAGCTAAATACGACCTACACCTAACTTTGCATAGAGCAGGATTCCCTCTATTTCGAGTCTAGGAATATATTCAGATACCTTGTCATTCATCCACTTGGCTGTGGAATCAAGAAATCTTTATTCTATTCTCCAAAGTCTATTTCCAAAAGGCATTCCATCTCCTGAAAAACTGCATACTTTCATATAAGTATCTATTTCACATGAATAGATTCACATTTGTTGAAACTGACATGCTCTCTCTGTCAGTGAGGTACTTTTTTCTGTAGTGGAAAGTTTGAAGTTGTTATAGGAAATGATATTGATAGTATAATAATAATTGATAATAAAAGATAGTGCAACATTTTCCTTTTTGTCACTTGCTTAAAAGTTCCATGGAACCAATGAATTTCAATTAGTTTTTCTTTGAAGGGGATACAGGTTCTTATTGTACATCAACACAGATATAGAAGTCAGAGACAATTACTGAGGAGGTGTTAAGCTCTAAGTCAATGAGGGACTGGTAGAGTGTAAGTTGGCAATGTTGATTGGAAGGGAAAGAAAGTTTTAATGAAGTTGGAGATAAGAGGGAGAAAAATAGATTTGGGTAATTTTTAAAAGGGAGGGAGAGAGAGAGAGAGAGGGAAAGAGAGAGAGAGAGAGAGAGAGAGAGAGAGAGAGAGAGAGAGAGAGAGAACTACAGATGTGGAATATTGCATGCACTCTCAGATGAAGTCACTAAATTATTAGTTTTATTTAAATTTTACTATGTTACATAAGACTTCTCACAGAACTGAAATAATCTGTAGATGTTTTGATATCAAACAAAACACACTAATAAACTTTTAAAAAACAAAAAAAAGAGGATAAAAGGACTTGTGTACATAGTCACTTCAAAAAGCTAGAAGGGAACTTGGAACATAAAATGTTAGAACCAGAAGAGTCCTTACAACATAGAACATGAAGTATTAAAACTGTAGAGATCTTCCATGCCATCTCTCTAGATCACCTCTCCCAGGGACTCAAACACAAGTCCTCTAAATCCAAGGTTAGGGCTCTTTTCCTCAGGAAATTATGAACAAAGGCACATGTAACCCAAGGGTCAGATCTTGACCTCCAATAGTTGGATCAAATTTAATCTTGAGTCATCTCTTGAGTAATAAACTCTGAGGTCCATATTGCCCCAGTCCAGGGTTCCTCTCAAAATATCAAGATGACTTTTATCTCTCAAAGGGTGCATTTTCCAGTTGTATCTGACTCTTTGTGACTCCATTTGGAGTTTTCTTGGCAAAGATACTGGAGTGGTTTGCCATTTCCTTCTCCAGCTCATTTTTCAGATGAGGAAACTGAGGCAAAACAGGGTTAAGTGACTTGCATAGGTTCACATAGCTAGTAAGTGTCTGAGGCCGGATTTGAACTCAGAAGATGAGTCTTCTTGACTTCAGGCCTGGTGCTTTATCCGCTGTGCCACCTACCTGGCCCAAAGGGTACATAGATACCTACAAGTACTTAGACTAACAAAAGCATTAATCATGGAATAAGTTCATTTAAGACAATAGAGAACAGGGGAGAAAAATCCCAAGGTACAGTTATAGTTTCTCCCAGTTTTCTGGTAAATTCTGCTTCTCTTTTCCCTCCTGTCCTCCCCCAGGTTAAACTTCAAAGCACCATTTAGTATTGGTATTTAGGGCCTTGAGGCTGGTTTATTGTTTTTTTCTGCATGCTCTACCATCACTGTCACACATTCTTTTGATCTGTGTGATTGTCTCTCAGCGTGGTACCTGCAGAGCACCATGAAGCATTGCTTTCCACAACATTGGTTCTGGACCATAGTGTTTTCCTAACAATGATTGTAGTCTTTTCCTCCACCAGCTCATTACTGCTTTGCTTCGATGCTCATCCTTCCTTTTCCTGTGGCAACCCACATCTCGCTTTCTTCCATCCCATGAAGGGAAAGGGGGATGAAGCTGCATGAGTTGTTCCAAGTGTGCTCCAAACCTTTCTTCATGAGTCCTTTTGGTGTATGCTGCTACTCTTGAAAATTATGAGAAAAAAAACTACTTAGTCTTAAGATGGTATCAAAGTAAAGGTGTATCTAATCAATAACATTTTTCTACTCTTCTCTGCCTTGTCCCACTTTCATATGTCTAGTCAGTTGGTCAACTAGCATTTATTTAGTGTCTACTGTGTTCCAGTCACTGTACTAAGTGCTGGGGATACAAAGAATGCTATGTGGGATCAAATGCTATGTAAAATCAAGTGAGCAAAAATACATGTCTCAGTTATTAGTAACCTGACATGCATCAAGTTGCTTTACAATTCTAAATGTCACCCTGACAAGCACAGGGTAAATCCTTTACAAGGCTGGTGTTCAAGAATTGGAGGAGGAGAATGAGGAACTGTTTGTTAAAAAGAACATGGAATTGGGAGAGTCCATGGGGATGTGCATCTGACATTCTGCCCAGCTTCAGTAGGTTTCTTAGATAGCTTTGCACATTCATAAATGTCAGTTATTACACTGACCTGACCCTTGTGAACATTTCAGTGCAGTGTAGGAGAGAGTGGAGAAGTGGATGGTAGGCAAGGCTCCCAGAACCTTACAGTGCTGAGCTGAAGAAGGTCTGGAGTTTTCAACACTTGTCTTTCTGGTATTCTTGCAGCCATGAGGTCATGACCTTGGATGCTTTATATTGGGAGAGGTAGCACAAGTGAGGTATATTGGTATATCCCTGGGGGGTGGGGGTGGGTTAGAGAAGTATATAGTTAGCTCCAGTACTGAACTTACCACAGTGCCAGGTACATAGTAGGTGATCAATACATGTTTATTGACTGCGTGCCTGCTTGACATGGAAGCCAGGATCAAAATAGGCATATGACTGGCAATGGTTAGGCTTCACCCATTCATGCCGCCTTAACCATAGTCTGCCTCTCCTTCCACCCCACCCCCTTCTGCTCCTAAATGATTCCTCTGAATTTGTTCCAGAGATTTACGGGGTTGTATAAAATCTACTTTTGCTGTTTAGTCCCATCAAGATACTAATGTTTAGAAACTGCTATTTCATTATTTTGTCATCTTATATTATCATATCATCAATGCCATGACCTTAACATAAAACTATCCAATATCAACTAATAACATCAATATAGTTGGGAGAATTCCTGGATTGGTAGAACTCAGAGGGGCCTTAGAACCTTAGTGCTAGATGGTACCTCAGAGATCATCTAGTCCCAGGATTCTTAACATAAGAATGTGAACTTAAAAAACATTTTTGATAGTTATATTTTAATTTAATTGGTTTTCCTTGTAATATATTTTATTTTGTATTTTATTTTATGTATTTAAAAGTATTATTATTCTGTATTATTAAATAATTATAATTAAACACTATTTTATTAATAATAATTAATTTAATAATTTAATTTTATTATTAAATTAAGTATTATTATATTAAGCATTATTATTCTGAGAAAGAGTCCATAGGTTTCCCCAAACTGCCAGAGGGGTCCATGATATAAAAATGGTGAAGAATTCCTCATTTAGTCCAAACTCTTATTTGAACTACTTTTCTCAGGGTGCTCAGCTAGAACTGAGCTGTCTTCTCCATTCACATAGGAAAGGTCTGTTCAAAAAGCTGTTATACATTCACCATTACTTGCTGGTAAAGCCTATTATTCCAACTGGAATGAATAGAGAATAAGCAAGTCATTCCAAATAGCTAGATGGTAACTGGGTATCATTTGATAACTTACAGTATTACCAACTATTGTAGAGCAAGCAATATCCTAATAATAATTGTTACATTTTCATAAGGGGATTCCAATGAACACAATTTTGCAAGTTCACAATTTCATATTTGATTATTGTATATTTGATGATTGATTAATGCACCATTGTACACATTACTAAACATTTCAAATGTTATCATTTTAATAACATATTAATAATAATCCTTTTGAATTTCTTAGAACCAGATACTTAGCACAAATCCTGGCATATAGTAAGCATTTAACAAACGCTTGTTGACTATGGTTTACTAATTTACTGTCACATTTTATCATCGCAACAACCCTTGAAGGGAGCTACTGAAAGTACTCTCATCCACATTTGACTTGCTTACCACATAGCTAGTAAGAAAAGAGACTTGACCTATGTCTCTTGATAGCCAGTCCAATGTTCTTTTCACTAGAGCAAACTTTTAGCACTCCAATCCACGCGCTTTACTTAAAAAACAAATGCATAAGCACCTGAAGTATGTTTAGCCCCAAACAAATCCCAGGTTTTGCTATAGCATCCTTTATGAATTAAACATGTTTACCAAAGTAGGAAAACACCTGTGGTTGTTTGTCTGGAAACTCAGAGGCAAAAGAGGGAAGGAAAACAGTAACATTTGTTCCACAGCTAAGTAGACAGTCAATGGTTTTCAAATGAAAACCTTGGGTAATATGTACTCAGTTAACTCAAAGTGTGTTTTATTTTTGTTTTTTTCCCTCTAGTAATTTGCTTTGGCTCAATGAGAATTGGTGATAGAGGATTGGATAGGTATGGAGGATGAATAATTTCTTGGCTTATTTGGGAGGTAAGAGTCATCTATTCCAGTTAGAAGAAAAGACAGACAGAAAAGAGTAGGGAGGGATGAATAGAATATGGCTAGCTCTATGTATCAGGCTAGAAGCATTTTATCACCCCTCTGACCCCACTGGACAAGTGAGCAATTACCTTGGAGGGTTAATAAAATCTCAACTGACCACAATCTTCATTTTGAACCAAATGGCACTTGATTCCTATCTTCTTTATGGTACTCACTATCTACTGTCTTGCATTATAATATTTTTGTACTTGTTGATTTCCAGTCCTAATTTCTAGGTGCCCTTGAGGCAAGAGCTTTGTCTGATTCATCTCTGTATTACTCATAAATCCCTAGCAGAATCTTAAGTCTGAAGATATGATACAGTGAAAAGAGAGCTGCAATTCACACCACAATTTCTTCAGCAAAAGGGGAATCATAATATTTGTACCACCTACCTCATAGAATTGTGAGGAAAGTTCTTATAAACCTTCAAGTATGGTAGAAATAGGAGTTATTGTTAAAGGAGTTCGATAAATGTTTGTTGAATCAATGAAGGATTCAGATAGGGTTAAAGTTTATCTTCAGGCCCACCATCGTCCGTTTCAGGGATTTTTCTAAATCAGAGGCTTTCTATTTCCCATAGACCCTTCAGGCATTTGTTTCTTCTCTCCCTTCAAAATCTGTTCTCATGAAGACTCTAATATCAGTTATTTATACTTGAATATGACTGAGAGTATGTTAACTAAATATTAGTAATTGAATCTTCTTCCCTAATAGTACAAGATTGGAAGCTTGATCTCTCCTTGGGGATCGGTAAATGAATGGTTTTGTGGTTCCTCACCCGTTAAAGCACCAGTGATGCCCACAAAGGAACTTTCTGATTATACTAAAAGCACCCCAATCAAGTAGCTACCTTCAGAAAAATCACCAAGCATGTTCAAAGGGCTAGTAGGGAATGGAAGTGGTTTGGAAACCTTATTATAAGAGGCAGTACATAGAACAGGGGTTCTTAGCCTTTTGAGTGTCATAGACCCCTCTATCAGTCTATTGAAGCTAATAGATACCGTCTTGGAATGTTTTTAAATATTTAAGTTAAAACAAATGATATTATAAAGGAAACCATTTATATTAAAATAGTTATCAATAACACATACGTATATACACATATATCACAAGTTCATAGATTCCAGGTTAAGAACTCCCATTATAAAAGACTGAGTATTGCCTTTGGAGTCAATACTGGGTTCTAACCTAGCCCCTGACATTTACAAGCTGTCTGAGGGCAAGTAAATAATTTCTCCTCTCTAAGGCTCAGTTTCCTCATTTGTAAAATAGGAACAATAATGTTTGCACTCCCTACCTCTTAAGGTTATTTGGAGAAATCATATGAGAACCATATGAGCTATTATTTTCATTGCACACATCCTGTTACATTTGGGTCTATCTCCAGGGCACCCTGAAAAAGTGATGTTTCCCTCTTAGAGGTGGAACTATGGAATAATGACATGTATTTCACCAGCACACCAAAGTGCCATCACTTTATAGTCATACCTTGAATTTGACAAGCATTTCATATATATGTATACATACATACACATACATACATACATACATACATATATCATGCCTCTTGGCAGGGAAAACCTGGAAGGAATCAGAGAAAGATTTGAAGTTAGAGGTGTTTATGTCCATGGAGTTCTTGTAGAGTCCAGTATCTGGCTACAAGGTATTTCGATCCTCAACTACACTATTAACATAGAGCTAAACCCCGACACATTCTTTTCTTTCCTTCTCCTTCAATCTTTTCCGTATTTCTGGCAAAATCTTCATCTCTCCACTGGGTAGAATGAAAATGAACATTAGAGTAAGTTATCCAAGAATTGGGTTATATTGAGGGCAGGGACTATGTCAGTCTATATTGTTTTGTGCAGTAACAATAGACTACTAGTATTCTATTCCTTTACATCTCCCACTGCTCTGACTTTCTGCCTCCCATTTCTCCACCCTGCCTCTTCTTCAGGGTTAGGGGACTTAAAGTTAAAAGAGGCTAAACTCTGGATGATTGGAGGATGGGTTACTTCTCCTCTGGTATGACTGTACCCAACTTGTGAGGATCAACAATCCATTCTCTTCCTCTTCAGTTGAATTTGTCTTGGGCTCCAGATTTGCTAGTTATTGCTTGACCATGAAGTAGTATCTTTTGCCTTAAGTCACCAAGGTGAATGGTTGGCCCAGGGTCTATAGTAGACAGGTACAAGCTGAGGCGGTGGGTCTAGTGCTGTGAAGGAATGGAGAGACCAGTGAGTTTGGAATTAGGAGCCCTGGCTTCAATTTCTGGCTCATGAAGCCTTGGGAGAGATATTTCCCTTCCCTGAACCTCAGTTTTCACATCATAAAAGGGTTTGATGAGGTTCCTTCCACTTCTGACATTTTATGATTCTGTGATTCCCACCTCTTCCTTTCTGAGGAATCACTCAACCTCCCAGAGTCTGTTTCTTCAACTTTAAAATGGTGATATTACTGGAGGATACTATTAATGTCACAGAGTGGTTGTGGGAATCAAATAAGCTCATGGAAGAAGTCATCACAAAAATATAACTTATTTCTATTATCTTTGTAAACCCTGTCCCAAAGCCCATTGGTATGGGACTCTCCTTATTGGTGAAGATGAATGTCCTGCCTTAGGTGAGGAGTGGGGCCAGAGTTGGCCAGAGCCTGAGAGCTCCAGCCTTCTTTGGGATTTTTTTAAGCTCCAAGAGGAAAGATGGAAAAGACCAACACCACTTCAGGTTGCCAAAGGAAAAGACTCTGGGAAGACATGAGAGGAGCTGGCAGGCTCCATCATGTCCCTGTCCCCATCTTGCTACACCAGGAACTGTAGAGAGTTTCCCCCTGGATTAGATTTACAACTCTTTCTCTTGGTTGAGCTGAATTATCTCATTCTCAGTAAGAGAGTTTCTTCAATCTGCATTGTCTGCTATGTATTCTCCTATGTATATCTTATCTGATTTCTGTTTTGCCATGCTTTGGATAAATGGGTTTCTTGGCTAATTGCTATTCGTGTTCTTTGTGGAACTGGTATTTGGTGGAAAAGAAGTCAAGCTTTGGCTATAAAACTTGGGGTCCTGTCTCTTTTGCCCCAATGATAATGGGAGTTATTAGTAAAGGTAATTATTCATTTGTCCAGTGGGGTCAGAGGATAAAATGGTTCTAGCCTGATACATAGAGCTAGCCATACTCTATTCATCACTCCCAAATCCTTTCTATCTTTTCTTCTAACTGGAAGTTAGCTTGTATCCCTAGACTAACAATATTTAAGGAAACAGATAGATACACTTTTAGCTCAGTACCCCTCTCCCTGAGGAGAGAAGAGGTCCTCTGGTCCCAACCACTCACTTCCCCTCTAGGCCAGAATGAAAATCTCCCTTGGAGAAGGTAGAGAAAGGGCTAGAAATGTCTGTTCTACCTCCCTTTGAACCATCTAATGACACCTCCATGCTACTAGGGTGGGAATGGGGACAGCCCCTCACACCACAAGTGAGGGCTCCTCTTCATTATAACTTATATTCACAGTGAGCCATAGCTATAGAGTAGAGTAGGGAGAATTGGCTTTGAAGCCAAGAAGACCCAGGGTTAAGTCCTTCCTCTGACATATGCTGGCTATATCATTCTGGGCAGGTCACTTAACCTCTCAATGGTCCAGACAATTTTTCAAAGACAGTAAGTTGCAGAAAAAGGATTGATCTGTATTCATTAAAGGGGTTTCCTTACATAGCTCTTTATGTCAATGAAACTATAGGGTCAATTGAAATAAATATAAATATTCACAGTTATTTCTCATACATTATCTTATTTTATTTTTGCAACTACTTTATGAGAAAGGCAGTTGAAGTATTATTATTATTATTATTATCCCCACTTTACAGATGAGCAAACCAAGTACCAAAGAGGTGACTATAAGATACTTGAGAGCAAGACTATTTTTCATTGTCTTTGTAAGCCCAGTGACTTGAATATAGTGGGTAGTTTAAAAATGTTTCTGGAATTGAAACGAAAGTTCAAGGTCACACAGTTAGTAAGTGGCAAAGCCAGGACTTGAAGTTAGGTCTCTCCCCACCATGACATACTACTTCCTTTAGCTAGAATTAGTATATACCATTACAGATTATCCTAGGCAAAATGATATTCCAGGTCTTCCCACAAACTCAGCTGTCTCTTACGGGTCATTTGTTGTCCTCTCCACCATAGAGGTCTCATACTTCCCTCATACCTCCTGAAACAGAGCACATGAGTCTATTAAAATTAATTTACGCTCAGATGATTGGTTGACACTGGATGAGACTTCCCAGAAGCAGTTATATTTCACAATTTACATAGAAAAAAGAGGCTTATGGTGTGGTACAATGCAAAAAGGGCTGGGTTTGGTGTCAGAGGACAAGGGTTCAAATCCCAGCCTTGGCCACTAATTACTTGTATGCTCTTGGTCAATTAATTTAATTTTCTTTGCCTCAGTGTCCTCATTTGTAAAATGGGGTTAATAATGTCACCTACTTCGTAGGGTTGTTATGGGGATCAAATGAGAATATATGTAAAATACTTAGCAAACCTTAAAGTGCTATATAAATGCTAGTTGTTCTCTTCCTCCTCCTCCTCTTCCTCCCTCCTCCTCCTCCCTCTTCTCATTATCATTGGTGTGGAGTAGAATGATTGAAATTTATGAGAACTGGAGAAGCACCAAGAGTTCTGCCTCTACTACTAACTCATCCTGCGGCCTTGGACAAGTCATTTCATGCCTCAAAGCTACAGTTCCTTCATCCATCAGATAGGTGTGATTGAATAAAAGAGTCTTAAGTCAGAAAGGAACCCCAGAGCTCATCTGTACCTGAACACAAGCAGGAATCCCCTGTGTGAGACCCCTTGACCAGGGTCAACAATAATAATCCTAACATGACAATGACAGCGGTGGCAATGACATGACATGCACTTCTGATTAACATAACTATTTCCCCACATAGAGGCAGTTAGGTGGCACAGGGTGGCTAGTGGATGCAGTATGTATGGAGTCAGGAAGACTCATCTTCTTGAGTTCAAATGTGACCTCAGACACTTACTAGCTATGTAACCTTGGGCAAGTCATTTAACCCTGTTTGCCTCAGTTTCCTCATCTGTAAAATGAGCTAGAGAAGGAAATGGCAAACCACTCCAGTATCTTTGTCAAGAAAACCCCAAAAAGTGTCACAGAGTTGGAAATGACTGAAAACAACTGAACGTTCCCTGTCGTAATCTTCCTAATTAGGTGGTACAAGCATCGGTTCAGTAGAAAGAATCTTGGACTGATTGTTAGGAAAGTGGGAGTCTAATCCCTAGCCTACCTTAACTCACTTGAGTGTGGCCTTGGGCGAGTCACTTCCCCTCTGAAGGCCCTACCTCACACTGTTGTTGTGAGGGACAAGGAAGCTCACTTACGCAAGTCACTATGGCAATGGAAGATGCTGTTGTTACATATCATATAAAGATTTAGCCCCAGTTATTCCAACTCCTACTTACAATTACATTTTACATTTGCTCTTGATGAGCAAACCTGGTTTGAGATCTAACTGCACCAAATAACTAGCAGGACCCAATAACACTTAGAAACCAACCAGGATGGTGAGACCACAATGTGGACAAGGCTTTGATACCTAAAACTGTGCCTCTTCCTTCACCATTCTCCATAGCCAGAGAAGGAAGGAAATGCCTGAAAATCAATAGGTCTTACTTGAAAGCATTTGAGAGACTGCCATTGGAAGACTGGGCCAGATTTGGGAAATGCTTTCTGTGAAAGGTTTCAGTTTTTCTCATCTACTTCCTAGAGTGTATATGTTGGCCACTGTGCTTCCTGTAAGGACTGGTGCCAAAAACCTGAACCAAATATCTCCCTGAAGTATTCACATGTGCTGAAGTCTACAGGAAAGCTGCAGGAAAGTAGGATTTTAAAATAAATGAGTGGCCCAGGTGTAGAAATTTTTATCTCTGATTATTTTGCTGTCATTTAAATCCATAACAAAATCCTGCGTTTCAGAGATCAGGAAAACAAAAATCCCTCCTCCAGCAGCAAGAATATCCATGGTGAAGACAGTGGAGCCTGAGAAAATGAGAATGACATAGCTGAGAGGTACTTCAAAGGTTATGGGCAATGGATTATAGTTCTGGAGCCACAAGGCCAAATACTCCAACTGAGGCTCAGAGAGGGGAAGTGACTTGTCCTAATTCACACCATTAAATGTCCTATGTCCTATGTGTGTAACAGGGTTTGTGTGGAAGTAGCAAACATGCAATTTCTGGGGTACATCCCCCTCAGTTGAAGTAGTTGCAAAAAAAGAGACAAATAATATGGTATTAAACTAATGGTAAAGATGCTGCCATACCCAAATATTCCTTTACAAAGTATGAACAATTTTCTTCTTGACTGAATTGAAAGAGGTAACACCATTGCTTGGGTAATAATTGGCCATTCCCTTGATGGGCCCTTAAAGACTGAAAACTCACCACCTCTGAAGTCCAGTCTATTCTGGGAGCTGCTCTGTGGAGTGTGACCCCTGTGACTGTACCAGAGAGACAGGGCTAGTGAGGGAGAATTAAATGGTCAGAGACCATCCACTCCAATTAGGGCAAAATGCTTAATAAATCTTACCATGTTATAGAAATACCAGCTAGTGTTGTCATCATCCTCATCAAACTCTTATTTGTGATTTATTCTTCTTCACCTCGGTTGGATCATTTACATATTCACAGACTGTCAGAGTTGGAAGGAACATTATACATCATCCACTATCACCTGCTCAGAAAGGCAAAAATGACTTTCCCAAGATAGTTAGGATTTGAACCCAGATTCTTTAGCTTCAAAGTTGGAGTTGTTTTTATGACGAACTGAAAAGTTCAAAGCTTCTGGTGCTCAGAAGGGTGGCATTAAAGACAAGTTTCACTTGTGTCATTATTTTTCTTTGGATCAGTCCTACTGTTGCAAAATTTATACTTACTTGAAAAGCTGGAACCCTTAAATAATAGTCAATCAAAGGGAATCTTTTCCTATTTCTGTCTCAGAAGTAACATTCTTAGAGGAAATGAGTCTATAACTGAATCATATCATCTAGACCTCTCACTCCCCACCTTTTCAAAGTAGACTTTCCCCAGATGAACTTGAGTGCCATGATACACATCAATGACAGCTTTTTCTGTGGAGCTTTCGAGTATACAAAGAGCTTTATGTGAAGCAATTGAAGAGAAAACTAGTGAAAGCATTGTTATCTCTACTCCACAGATGAGGAAATTAGGGTCTGAGAAGTTAAGGGACTTGCCCATGCTCACACAGCTAGTAAGTATCAGAAATGATTAGAAATCAAACCCTAGTGAGCCTCGAAAGGAAAATCAGGATTCTCAAATGTAAGAATGAAAAAGGAATGTGTTATAGTCATGGGGAATATCTTAAGCAAACGCATACTGACAAGTTTGAGAGTTCAGTTTGACTGTGACAAAGAGTGCATGAAGGCAATAATGGAATTTAGATTAGAGAGGTGAGTTAGAATCAGACTATAAAGGGCCTTAAATGCCCGGATAAAGGATTTTTCTTTTATCCTGGAGCACTAGGAAGCCAATAAAATGTTTTTAAGCTGTGGAATGGCATGTTCAGACCTATGCCTAATGGAAAATAATTTGGTAATTGTATGCAGGATTGATTGGAGAGGGAGAGGCTGGAGGCAAGGAGGTCAATTAGGAGGCTAGACCAAGGGAGTGATGGGGGGAGGGAGAGCTGAACTAATGCTGTGATAATAAGAATGGAGGGATGTAGTCACATGCAAGAGATGTTATGGAGGTAAAAAGACTTGGCAGCTAAATTACAAGGGTGGTGGTAAGAGAGAGGAGAGGGTCAAAGGTGGTTTAAATTATCTAAAATGTATGACTGGGAGGATGGTGTCAAAATGTAAATGGAGTAGGAAGTTAAAAGATGAATTCAAAAATTTTGAGGTGATGTTGGAACATCCACATGCCAGGAAGCATCTGGAGATGTGGAGATGATGTTCAAGAAAGAGAGAGATTAAGGCTAGATAAATTTGAGTCACATTGAAGAGAGAATAAACAAACCCATGAAGGAGAAGAGGACCCAGGAAAGAGCCTTAAAGGATATTTATTCTTAGAGAACCAGAAATGGATGGTGAACCAAGAAAGTAGACTGAGAAGGAATGGTAGGTCAGGAAGAAGGACACTCAAGAGAGAGAAGAGTCATGGAAGTTAAGGTAAGAGACAATCTAGAAGGAGGAGATGGTCAATAGTATCAAAATCATAGAATGGTCAAAGAGAATGTCAGCTTAGAAAGGACCATTGCACTCAACATCTAAGAGATTCCTGTTAACTTTTGAAAGAAGTGTTTTTGTTAAGTTGTGGGGTCAAAAGACAGATTCCAAAGCGTTAAGAAGTTAATGGATAATGAGGAAATGGGCACATTGAGTATGAAATACTTTAAAAGCTTAGTTGAGAATTTGGAGCTATTCCCTAAAAATTACTCACCTGTGCATACTCTTTGATCTAACAATATTACTACTAGACTCATACCACAAAGAGATCTAAGACAGAAGGAAAAGACCTATATGTATACAAATATTTATATCAACTCTTTTTGTTGCAGTAAAGAACAAGAAGTAAAAGAGGGGTATAATAATTTGGGAAATGTCCAAAAATTATGGTGTAATAATGTAATTGAACATCATTACATCATATGAAATTATGGAGGGGATGTTTTCAGAGAAATTTGGGAAGATTTGTATGAACTGATGCAGAGTGAAGTGAGCAGAGAACAATTTATACACTAATAGCAGCAACATTATAAAGACAACTTTGAAAGACTTCAGAACTCTGATCAGTGCAATAATCAGTGCATGATTACAGAGGACCAATGAGGAAGCATGCTACTGAGAGAGAGAGAGAGAGAGAGAGAGAGAGAGAGAGAGAGAGAGAGAGAATAGACTCAAGATACAGGATAAGACCTTTGTTTTTGAACATGACCAGCAAGGGAATTTGTTTTGTTTGGCAATGCAAAATTGTTGCAAGAATTTTGTTCTTTCTTTCTTTTTTAATTGAGGGGGAGTTAAAAAGGAGAAGGGGATAGGGACAGGGTTATGAGAGGGAGAGGATGAAGACAGAATTGCATGATTTTTTAAAGATAAGGAAATCTTTATAGGGAGACTTTGTAGACATAGAAAGATAGAAGATTTAAGAGAGAGGAGGAATGAAAAAAGGAACATTCAGTCTCCCAAAGGAAATCAGATGAATGGGATCAAGAACACAAGGGGAGGGCTTAGCCCTGTGAAGGAAGAGAAGTACCTAATCCTATGACACCTGAGCAAAGGATTACCTCAAATATCCTTTCTAGATCTACATATCTGAATCCATGACAAGGGTGCCAGGATTGTCCTAGTTCAATTGCCAGACATAGTAGAGGAAAAGGGAGAGGCAGGTGGATAGAGAAGAGTTTTGGAGCTTTATCCCCACTCCTGCAAGCGAGAGGTAAATTGGTGTAGTACAAGTGATATCAAACTCAGAAAGAAACAGGAGACATTAAAACATAGGGTTGGATATTGATTTAGAAAACTATATGTGTTTCTTTCTTTTTTTTTTTAAATGAATGCATTAAAACATTAACATCTGATGGAATAGGAACTATTTTTTTTTAGGCAATTGGGGTTAAGTGACTTGCCCAGGGTCACACAGCTAGTAAGTGTCAAGTGTTTGGTCTGAGGCTGGATTTGCACTCAGGTCCTCCTGACTTCAGGGCCGGTGCTCTATCCACTGCACTACCTAGCTGCCCCCAGGAACTACCTATTAATCTGGTTCTGGACACTCTCAGGAGTGTTGTGGGCCATGTATGGTCACTGGATGCATGTTTGATTCCTCTTATTTAGTGAATAAAACACTGAATTTGGAACTAGGAAAATCTGGGTTCAAATCCCACTTTAGTCACTTACTGGCTATTGTTAATATAATAGTGTGGTCAAGTTGTTTAATGTCTCTGGGCCTCAGTTTCCTTGTCTGTAAAAGGATATGGTTGGATTTAATGGCCCTTAAGGTTCCTTCCAGTTCTATATCTATGATCTTATGATTCCCTCATGCACAACAAAACTAGCACCTAGTTAGCAAGAACAATTAAAGTAGAAAACTATTGGGTGGTCCAGAGGGAATGAATTGCTCTCCCTGCCTTCTCATGCCAGTGTCTTAGAACATTTGTTTCCCTTTCCCTTCAGCTGAAGGCACCTTTCCTGTCTCTTGCCACAGGTACAAACATTCCTCCTTAACAGCTCCATGATTTACACCGGATTTCTCCAGACTTCAGGAAGCCTCTGTCAGCATAAAAAGAGGAATCACTCCCGTTCAAATTCCCATGGAGTCAGAGCATCTTTAATGCAAAGCTACCTTGCCTCACATCTCTCTGTGTATGCGTCATAGCTTTCCTAATTGCTCCTTGAAGGCAGGTTCTGTGTCTTATTTCAGCTTTGCTCCCCCAGGGCCAGCATACTGACCTGCACATAGTGGGAGATTAGACAATATTTCTGGAATGGAATGGAATCAAATCTCTGGATATGAATGACAATTCAACTGAATGCAAAATAACTGGATTGAGCCTGAAATGTTGAAGACAAGGTTGGTGATTCTGGTCCTGTACCAAGAATGCACCAGAGTTCAAGGCCTGAATCAGAGGCTTCGCTTGGGCTGTTGGAAAGTGCTCCGTAACTGAGCAAACAGCATGAAGGAAATCAACAAGCTGTGGTTAAAGTTCTCCTTAGCCGCAGGCAGCAAGGCAGGAAACAGCTCTCTCTAAGCTCCTCTTTCTCTCTTTCCATGATCTTAAATATTTCCTTAGTCCATCCCTGCTTCCTATAAATATTTCCAGTTCTCCTCCATCCTTAAAAAAAACATTTTCATGTAACCCTGCCATCCCCTCAATCTATCATCCTCCATCTCACCTCCTTTTCATAAAGGCAAATGCCTAGGAAAAGTCATTTCCACTGGTTGTCTCCATTTCTTATTTTTCTACTCACTTCTCATCCCCTTACAATATGGCTTCTGACTCTATTTGAAACTTCTATCTTTTTAAAAAATATTTATTTATTTTTAGTTTTCCACACTCACTTCCATAAGCTTTTGAGTTTTACATTTTCTCCCTCTCTCTCTTCTCCCCCCTCCCCAAGACAGTGTGCAATCTGATATAGGCTCTACATATACAATCATATTAAACATATTTTCACATTTGTTATGTGGTAAGAAAGAATTAGAACTGATGGGAGGAACCATAAGAAAAAAGAAACAACAACAACAACAACAACAACAAAAGAGAAGCCAATGGTATGCTTCAGTCTGCATTCAGACTCCATCGTTCTTTCTCTGGATGTGGGCGGCATTTTCCATCATGAGTCCTTTGGAGTTGTCTTGGATCCTTGCGTTGCTGAGAAAAGCCAAGTCTATGAAAGTTATCACACAATGTGACTGTCTGTTACTGTATACAATGTTTTTATGGTTCTGCTCACTTCACTCAGCATCAGTTCATATAAGTCTTTCCAGGTTTTTTTGAAATCCGCCTGCTCATCATTTCTTATAGCATGATAGTGTTCCATTACATTCATATATCAGTGTTCAGCCATTCCCCAATTGATGGGCATCCCCTCAATTTCCAATTCTTTGCCACCACAAAAAGAACTGCTATAAATATTTTTGCACATGTGGGTCCTTTTCCCATTTTTATGATCTTTTTGGGATACAGACCTAGAAGTTGTTTTGCTGGGTCAAAGGACATGTGCAGTTTTATAGCCCTTTAGGCATAGCTTCAAATTGCTCTCCAGAATGATTGGATCAATTCACAACTCCATTAACAATGCATTGGTGTTTCAATTTTTCCACATCTTCTCCAATATTTATCATTTTCCTGTTTTGTCATGTTAGTCAATCTTATAAGTGTGATGTGGTGCCTCAGAGTTGTTTTGATTTTCATTTCTCCAATCAATAGTGATTTAGAGCATTTTTTCATATGACTATAGATGGCTTTAATTTCTTCATCTGAGAACTACCTGTTCATATCCTTTGACCATTTATCAATTGGAGAATGACTTGTATTCTTATAAATTTGACTCAGTTCTATATATATTTTAAAAATGAGGCCTTTATCAGAGACATTGGCTGTAAAAGTTGTTTCCCAGCTTTCTACTTCCATTCTAATCTTGGTTTCATTAGCTTTGTTTGCATAAAAAAATTCAATTTAATGTAATCATAATCATCAATTTTGCATTTCATAATGTTCCCTATCTCTTGTTTGGTCATAAATTCTTCCCTTCTCCATAGATCTGAAAGGTAAAGTATTCCTTGCACTCTTAGTTTGTTCATAGTATCAGCCTTTATATCTAAATCATGTACCCATTTTGAAATTTTTCTCTTAAAGATAAACAATGATCTTTAAACTGATACAACCCGTAGCTTTTTCCTCAATCCTCTACTTTATCTCTCTGCAGTTTTTGACATTGTTGACCAAGTCCTCTCCCAGGTTTCTCTTGGTCCTCTCTTGGTTTCTCCTGTCCCCCCCCCCCTGCCCACCTATTATATCTTCTCTTTCTTAGTCTCCTTTACTGTCCTCTCATCCCCTAAGAGTGAGTGTTCCCTAAGACTCTACTTTTGACCTTCTCTCTTCATGCCTTCTCTTGGCAATCTCCTCAGCTTCCATAAGTTCAAGTATCATCCCTCTTACTTCCAAATCTGTATATCCAGTCCTGATTTCACTCCTGATATCTGGTTCCAAATCATCAACTACCTATTATGCCTTCTACTTACATGCCCACCTCAAATTCAATACATCTAAAACTGTAAGAATTATCTCTACTTCAACCCAATTTCACCCCTTTTCCAAACTTCTCTTTCACTTGAGAATACTAATTTCTCAGTTACTTAAGTTAGCAATCTCAGGTCATACTTGATTCTTGCTCTCCTAACGTTCAAGGAAAACAATTGCAGTTCAGTCACTGAAGCTTAAGGAGGTGTCACCAATCCTTTCTATGAATTGCAATTAGGCATGTCCACACCTGTCCAAAGGATAATACAGTTAAAGACCCAAACCAAGGCTCCTTTCCTAATAAATTCATCCACTTCAACTTCTACATTCACAGAGAAAGAGGGAGATGGACATAGATACTTGCCCCTCTGCTTCCACTCTTTTCAGAATCTAAGAATGATACCACTCATTCATCCTACTTTCTAATATGCTTCTCTATACACCTCTTCCTCCATACATACCTCCAACTTGCACTCCTACTCTGAGTTCTAGGTCTCAGGCAGCCTTCCCCAACCCTTCTCCTATGTTTCTCTCTAGTAGTAGAATATGTAAGATTGGTCTCTATTTTCCCTATAAGGTATTACTTTCACACACACACACACACACACATACATATACACACACATATATACATATATATTGGAATATATTATACTGTATATATACACTGTAGAATATATATTTATGTATGCATCCCCCATATATGTATATATTCACATATATATTCTACAGTGTGCATATATGGTATACCTTATTCTAATATATGTGTATATCCCATTATACATACATAATACAATATATACTTATATATTCATCCACATACATGTATACAGACATATTTAAGTATATAAATAATGGAATATGAGCTAAACACAGCTACAATGACCTTTAATATTTATTTTGTGGTTATCAGTGCAATACTCTGTCCATCTGCTGTTCCTTGTCATTCATTACCGATGTTGGATAGAACCTTCGATAAATACTTAGTATATACTTGTCCCTTTGCTAAGCACTGGTAATGCAAAAGAAGCAAAAAGAATAAACAGTCCCTCTCCTCAAGAAGATTACTTTCTAATGGGGAAATACAAGCAGGAAGAGAGAGAAGGTACCTGCTGGGACAAAATACAAAAGTCTGGAATGTCAGGAGTGAATCTGGGAGAGAAGTGAGCATGACTTGTTTGGGAACTTTCTCAAATGGATGTTCCAAGCAGGAATTTGCCCACTGGAGGAGAGGTCTACACATGTGGGGGCATCTTCAGGATGAGAAGGCAACTGGACTAGAGGTGTAAAAATCTGGAGGGGGGTCCTGGGAAAGAAATGAATATGGGTAGCCTTGTTACTTCCTGAAATGGAAGTTGCAAGCAGGAACTCACCAACTGAAGGAGGGGCCTACAGCTTATTAAACCATTGTTTAAAAGAATTAGGGGAATGTCTCCAGTGCTAGGTAGATCTTCTGTGGAGGATTTGTGGAAAGATAGTGGAATAACAATTGCGGAGGATAAAAGGAGGCATTGAGGGGCTGTGACCTCTACCAGTACTGTTGGATGGAATGTAAAATGTTAAAATCAATATTTCAATCCAAATTACAAGCATTTATTAAGTACCTATTATATACATGCTTTTGTATTAGGCATTGGGAATAGAAGAACAAAATGGAAGTCAGCCACTGCTCCTCCAGGAATTTACTACTATTGCTTGTTTATGGTCATTTTTATCAGAAGGTGGACTTTGATCTCTTTGTCAGGAAGATAACCCCCTATTATAACACAGGGTCCATATGAGGGAGGGGAAGTTCTGGTTCAGTCTATATTCTTTTGACTCTCAGGGTCTTTTCCAGGGCTGTCTATAATTGCTTTCCCAAATACGGTTGCTACCATTGAATATTTGTTTTCATTTTATCCTAAAGAAGAAGCCACATTAGCATGGGAATCTACTCACGTTCAACTCATAATATCATTTCTTGCCTCTAGGAATAAATTCTCCATATAAACTAGAGACCCATTAAACCTACATTTTTCTACTAGCAAGTATTACCAATAAAATTCTAGTCATAAAAAAGTATACCATGAATTGAGATAGAAGAGACAGGGTATTAGTCAAACTCCCATAGGGACTGGGATATAGGTCTGACACCCAAAATGATGAGGGAAAAATCAAGTAAAGCTTATTAAGCAGCTAACATTGGAAGGGAACACACACCATAGGTAGCTGCTTTTAGGCTTCCAAATAATTATCTATAGCTGTCTTCATTTCTGGGAAGCAGCCATGTAAGTAGCAACTATAATGACAAAAGGTAAAATCTTATAATCAAATATAGCCCCAGAGTACACATTTTTGAAGAATAGAAAGTAATAAGAAATAAGTCCATTTATCCTACTGTTTCTTCCTCCCATGAAAGGGTAAATTAGAAAGCTACAGAGAACCCATGAGTGATTTCTTGGATGCTTTCAGCATGGATATTAGACCCCACCCCCTCTCTGCTAGGACTCCAGAATTTGCCAATCTGCTGGGAGTTCTTTAGACTTGGGTGCTTAAGGCTTTGATGTAAATGATCTACTTCTAATAATTCACATTTGATAAAAGCTACATTTATGCTATAAGGAGGAAACAGTTTTCTAGAGAGACCATAACTTGCTCAAAGGCACATAGCTAGTAAATAGTGCAGGTAAGATTTGAACCGAGGCCCTCTGATGAGAGTGTAGCAGTTGCTTTATTTTCAAATATAAGCTCCTTCTAGACTGTCAAGATACCTCTGTAAGATAGGCAGGCTAGGGCAAGAATTACCATCTCCATTCTGGATTGAAGGGAAAACTGAAGTCCAGGAAGAGGAGTGATTTGTCCAAAGTTCAATATTTCAATGATTCCTTTAAGACTGTTTCCATAGAGACCCTGTATAACTGTGCAGCTTGCATCCCCATTGGCTACATCTGTATGTTCTATGCAGCTCTTGTTCAGTTCCTCTCATCAAGACTCTGAAGAGGGCCCAAATTTTTGGGGGGAGTCTATCCTCTAGGTCTCTTGACAATATCTTGGTGTCTGTGTGTTTCACATGGACTATCTATCTTTTGCTCTTTCTATGGAACCAGTTACATCCTTTAGAGGTTGGACATCTTTTTGGTTATATCTTATATGCCATTTTGTCTATCTTACACGTTGTGGTACTTTTTCCCCAGCCTCATAGCAGCACCAGGAAAAAAAAATTCGTGCAAAGAAGTGAAATTTTGTTTCAGGGAAAGACTTAGGATTATTCAAAGTATTGTACAAGTTCCTAAAGGCTTCATTAATGTACTCCTTTCTTCTTATTCAGTTCTAAGCACATTTCATTGTGCTTCTGAAGTGTCTATCCAAAATATATGTACTAATGTAATAGTCCCATGGGCTGTCCATGCATGTGAATGTCATAGTCTAGACAATGCACCTTATCTACTTGATTTTTCCTGTATGGATAGTAATGTCAAACCCTTTTGAGGGGCTATGGATCTCATCTAAAAGCTTCAGCAATGTTCTAGGACTTGATGTAATCAGCTCAATGTCATTCATAAGCAGAACATCTGGAGGACCTCACAATCTAGAGGGAATCTCTTTTCCATTTTGGATTCTTTGTAATAGAGGTGGACACTTTTGGTCAACATATGTATCTTTATTTTATATTAATAATAAGAAAATCATCAAAGAAAGTTATCTCCTTATTGCATGTAATAAGGAATCTTGGATGATTTTAACATATGCATGGAAGCTCCCTTGTTGGACACTCTTTAAGGCATCATTTTGCTCTATCAAATAAAATGGCTTATGCATATATTTATGTGTATGTATGCATAGAGATAATCTGTGTCCATATCTGTTTCATTTCCTATTTTTCAGTGTCAATGGTCTTCTTCCCCTTCAGTATGAACCTATAACTTCCTTGCTATAATGAACTCTGAGATGAGATCCCTTCACCAATGCAGATCAGCAACTATTGTATAACATGTATTCACATATATATA
Organism: Vombatus ursinus; assembly: GCF_900497805.2. NCBI lineage: Eukaryota > Metazoa > Chordata > Mammalia > Diprotodontia > Vombatidae > Vombatus > Vombatus ursinus. The sequence goes on along the minus strand of NW_020954596.1, from coordinate 17,615,430 downwards.
TACATAATACATACATTTATGCACATATATATGTATTTATATATGTGTGAGTATACACAGTAGAATCTTGTATTCTCTCTAATTGTTAGTCAATTGTGTAACTGTGAAGATATGGCTTGTTATAGAAGGCCATTTGTTAAAGGTTTCCTATCCCCTTCCTATCCTCCTATCAAGAATGCCCTTAATATGTGTATACTTTATTGTCTTGAAGATTTTGCAGAAATAAAAATGTAGGCATAAAAGTTAGGCATCAATACCTTCTCTCTTTTAAAAATTCCAATAGCTTCCTTGATTTTATGTAATCATTTGGTATCTTCTCCTCTTTGAGTTGGTTCTAAAAATCAATTCCTTAATGCTTTCAAAATGTTGTTCCCTCTCCTGGGCACACTTGATTTGGTCCACGTGCTCTTCTTGTCTTTGTTTTCTTTAGTGCCATTTCAAGTCCATCACACTGTGAGAGCATCATGGACTAGGATGTTAGAATACAAATGTAGTGATTCCTTTGTCAATGATGGAGGAAATAGTATGTCATGTCAATCTTGACCATGCTTTTATAATTTTTCTAGTTTGTTAACTTCCTTGTTTTGCTCTTAAATATTTTCAGAATGATGTGACATAAGTGATTTTGTACTTATCTTTCCATAAATGTATTTTTCACTCCACTGATCACTATTTTAGTAAGGAATATAGTGATAATATTCCATCATCCTTCTATGTAAGAGTTTAAAAATGAGCTTGTATTTTAAACCAGTATTGTCCCTGCCTACTATATCTCTACATGTGGAATAGAGATAAAGTGTTGGTTGACTGAGATGTTTTATAGACTCCTTGATATGACAATTACTTTATTTTCTGTAAAATTTCTGTGAGATGGTCATAGTCTGTGTCTATGTCTGTTCCGTTTCCTTTATTTCAATGTCAGTGGTCTATTTTTCAGTTTGAATCTGTGATTTCATTACCATGATGAACCCATTACCAATGCAGATCAGCAACTGTTGTATAACATATTTTTAGAGAAATGTTTTTCTGTCAATAGCTTGTTAAAATCGGTCAGATTCATGTTGTTTTGATTATGTATAATATCTTGTTTTAATTTGTATTCTTTCTTCTAATTTGGTGTTGATTCTGGTCTGGCTATAATACTAAGTTGTTGAATTGTTTCAGTTGTGTCTGATTCTTCAGCCTTTTGGGGTTTTCTTGGCAAAGATACTGGAATAGTTTGCCATTTCCTTCACCAGCTCATTTCACAGATGAAGAACTGATGTAAACAGGTTAAATGCCTTGCCAGGGTCACACGGCTAGTAAGTGTTGGTGGCAGGATTTGAATTTAGGTCCCTCTTACTCTAGGGTCCGCACTCCTTCCACTGCACCACCTAAGTGCCCTGTATACTGACTAGTGATTCAGAAATAATTCCACGTAAGTAAATCATCATTTCCTAACTCTAAAGCTATTATCAATCTCTTTTGGGGAATGTTATGTGTTGTTCACCATGTACAGAGCCTCTTGATTCTCTTAAAAAGTATTGATGACATTTACTAGCTGTGTGACCCTGGGCAAGTCACTTAATCCCATTGCCTAGCATAAAAAAAGTGTTGATGCCAGGCTTGAGGTTCCTATGTAGTTTATAAGCCTTTGGACTCTTGTTTCTTAAACCTGAGTTATATTTAAAAGCACATACTTTATATATACATATGTGTATATATATACACATACATGTGTATATATCTCTATCTCTATCTCCATCTCTCCATTGTACCCATCTTTGAATTAAAGTCATGGGCTGCATAACAAGGTATATGTTGATTTAATTTGGAAGATAGCATTGAGTTCTTCACAGATTTTTTGCTACCTCCTCATCTTCCTTCAGAGATAGTTCCAATACTGTTCATCTAGGGTCGTTTCCAGTCATCCCAATGGATATCTAACCACTGGACCCAGATACCTCCAGAGGAGAAAGTGAGGCTGGTGACTTTGCACAGCCCTCCCTCACTTAATTCCAATTCACTTGCAAGTTATGACATCACCTTGCTGATGTCATGGTCCTCTTCGAGAACAAAGGACAATCCACAACAGCAACAAGAAGTTCTAATACTATTGTTATCTTGGTGACTCTTCTGCTTATGGTCATTGTGAGCCCTACAATAAAAGGTGACCAAGTGTTTTTTACTGATTTTTGTTGCCTTTGCACATAAAATACATGAATAAATGAATGGAAGGGAAAGTATTTAGTAAGGACTTGCTAAGTGCCAATAAAAACAACTCCACCAACTTCTTTATTTGCCTTTCCAAGGAGCATCTGTGAGCCATCCTTCCATTTAGCAGCAACTTTCTTATACCTTGTGGTTTCCTTTATGGCAATAATGGAAAAATTGTTATGCTTTATTTCCTTTAGTACGAATGAGTTTGTTGGACAAAGACTTCACCTTAAAAAACACAGCTAATTTAATGTTTATGGATGGAATACTTAAAAACTGCATGATTCTTCCAACCCTCTGGCCCCTTTATTGATAAGCTACCCTTCACAGAAGCAGAAATAATCGCACAAGACTGAGCATCATTTCACATTTTTCTTTGTCTTATGATATGTCAAAAGTTCATCATCAAGTAGTCTTCCTGCTGATAACTTCTAATATTCAGAAAGCAGACACTCTCTGTCATCTTTATAAACAGCTTTGTAAACATTAATGTGAAATGACCCCATGAAGTACATTGTATGATAGTCATCCCCATTTGAATGTAACCCAATTTCAACCATGCCTCTGAGAGGCTTTATGAAGGGGATGGGACACTTAGGAGTCTGTCTATGGGTTTGAGCAGACATTTACCAGTGTTCCCTTCTCCAAACCTAAGACATCTTGCTTTTGACCTTAGGACAGTCATTTGGGAAAGAACTGATAAAGGAACTTCTAGGACAAGATGAGTATGTACCTGTAGTACATGGCCCAGTAGTGTGGCCAGGGGGTCAGGGAAACATGAAGCAAATTGATGGCTAAAAGACCCAGGTATCCAGATAGATCAAGACCATTGTGGTTAGGTGCCAAAGAGAGGAGGGAGCCAGAGACCTGCAGCCCCCAGGTTTGTGAGAGAGATATTTGTCTGCATTAAAGGCCCTCAGATGTCTCCCCACTTCCAACCCTCAGGATAATCTATCCTTCTAGGTGTCAGTAAACTCTTTCCCTTTTTGAAGAAAAGCTGATTTTTCCTTTCTCATTACCAATGAAAGTAGCTAGTATGTTCAATCTGTTTTTAATCTGTTGCTTTTAATTCATATCTATTTGCTGACCATAAACAAAACAAGACAAAATATACTGGCCAGTGATTCTGACCCTGTTTCATTATTTACAGGTTGAGAAGGATTATAGAGAAACATTCTTCCTAGCAGAGTTTGTGCAGATAGTCTTTAATAGGAGGGGATCTGGTGTCTGGAGGCAGAGAAGCTCACTGAGTTAGAGAGAAGTACCAATGCTCCAGAATTTCTCTCAACTTTAGGCCCGAGTACATCTTCCCCTCCACAACCTAGTACATAATGAATTATTGAGCAAAAGTCGTACCTTTAGTGGGAAAGTATATGCTTGGCCTAGAGTGCTTAGTGGTCTGGCTTCCTCCCTGTCCATTGATATTACTCTTCAAGAACCCAAGGCCACCTCCATTCTGTGATGATGCATCAGAATAGGATTGTGTGGAGGGAATTAAACTTCTTTGTACATGTAATGGGGGTCTGGTGTATACACAGACCACATCAGCTAAGCTGATGTTCCTCTACTTGGAGGATGCTGGGGCATTGCGTCCAGGAGAATCATGAAGACATGTAGAGGAAGTGCTTGTGGAGACGCTGTGGAGCACAAAGACTTTCTACAACTGGCTCTGATAGGCCAGACCGGTGGTTGGGAGGATCTTGTTTTGATTGGCTTCACTGCTGGAACCACTGACATCTTCAGAAAGGCCAAAGTCAGCCTTGGCCACCTCTTTGCCTCATTGTCTTCAGCTACCCTCTAGTGGTATGACAGTGTCCAGTAAGAAGCTATGCTATAAGAGGATGGACCTTGTAGCCTTTTCCCCTTTTTGAGGACTTTTGGTCTCTAAGAAACAGCTCTGGATCCTTTGGCCTTTTCACTAATTCATATTCATTCTAGGTCTGGGGAGTGGAGTCTCTAGTCATGGAGAGACAGCCACAGGAGTCTAGGAGACACGATCTAGGCCATGTGTTGCAGTCAGCACAGCATCAATGCCCCAGTGAGCAAGAAAAGCTGAACTAAGGACTAACTGGGCAATGAGGCCACCTTTGAGATGTGCATTTGGTAGGAATAATGCTATATAGAAACTGAACTAACTTTTGAGCCTATGCTCCAGAGAAGAGGCAGTAGAGGGGAAGAGTATGCCCTGGGGGGCACACTCTGGGGTTACTGGGGAAAATGTTTGCATGTTTATTCTCATTATCTCTCTGAAGAAATAATAGCTCTTTCTAAGAGCTAACTGACATTAAATAATTAAATAAAACTGGCAGTGTTAGTCACTGGCCCCCTTAACAAATAGGTGGAACATAGCTGTTGAGGCTTAAACTAATGGCAGTAGAGAAGAAACATCTTAGGAACCCTTAGGGTGCATATCTGGAACCCTAGGAGCAATGTAGTCTGCCTGGCTCTGAGAGAGGACCAGAACAAACATGTTTATCTATCTATCATCTATCTATCTATCCATCTATCATGTATATATTATATGTTTCATATAATATATAATATAAATATATACTGTATATTTTATATGACATAAATATATAGTTTATGGTAGGTAGTAATATAAATATTATATATAGACATGTATGCGTGTATACACAAGTGTCTATAGATACGTGTATATATGTGCGTGTGTATATGCATATATTAAAGAATGGGCCAATGAATTCATTTCAGGTGGATGAATTCCAAATTGGGCCCAAGAGAAAGTCCTTCTTGTCTGGGTTCAAGGGAACAAAGGCTAGAGGGAACTACATAACCTAGGGGGATTTAGGATGGCTACCCGAATGAACTTAAGTATAGAGCAGCTTAAGGAACTTATGATTTGTTACTTTTATTTGTGTTTTTAATGGCCTTACACTGGTGTATTATTCCTGACTTTATTCATTCTCTTGCTTGTTATCAATACGTTCTTGAAAACCTATTCCAGCCAACCCCATTTTCCTACCATCTACCCTGCCTGGTCCTGCCCTATATGGACCCCAGGAACTTTCTGTCTGCACTGTTCTTAAATCCTCCTGCGTCACTTAACCCTCTCAGTTCTGAAACTCTTGCTCTGAAGTCTATGCTGTACTGATTGGTGAGTGGGTCACGTGGCCTAAACATCATATGCAGACTGCCACAGTCACATTTCATGTCACCTGGCCGTTGTCTTGCTATCTCTTCCATCTGCTTTTACTTCCTCCAAAACCACTGTCTCTTGCCACACGCCCTACTTGTCCCTGCAGCCTCCAGATCACTGGAATTTATCATCCACTCTGTTTCCATTTATCTACCCTCCCTGGCCTTCCCTTCCCCATCATAATAAAATTAATACTACCATTTTTACTGGAAAGGACATGTTAATTAACTCTGATATGTTTCAATATACCATGCCCCATGACTTGTACCGAAACATCCCTCCCTGGACTGTGCTTCCCTATGGGTTGTCTTCCCTATTAGAATATAAGGTCATGGAGGCTACAGATTATCTTGACTGTATTTGTGACTCCCATGTTTAGCACAGTTCTTGGCACATAGTAAACACTTAATAAATGCTTCTACATTTATGTATTATATACTATTTTGTTCTATAGTGTTTGGAGATGCATTTAGAAGGACAAAAGGGAAGTAGGTGCTAGGAAATGCCACTCAGATATTGTGGCTGTGGCAGAATGGAGGGTGAGGGAGAGAGGGCAGGTAGAGCTCAGTCACAGTGGAGGTTTGAAACCAAGGAATTTAACTAGCTTAGGGGGTCAAAGACGATCAAGAGGCTTTTAGTCTGGAGGTGAGGTTAAGGGGCCAGGGACACTTAGTAAGGAGTGCAGAGCGGGAGAGCTCTGAGGCCAAAGGAAAGATGTGGAGCTGTTCTGAGAGAAGGAGCTGGTGTTCTGGCAAGCTGACTATTAAAAAAATAACAGAAATATATTTTCTTTCCCTCCTACTTCCCCTTCCCATCCCAATGCGAAAAAAATTTAAAAATGTTCCAAATTTCTTGTAACAAATAGGCACAGTCAGGCAAACCAAATTCCCTCAATGGCTATATACACACACACATACATATGTATATGTGTATATGAAATTTTAAAATGCATCTACATATATGTATATTGATATATATGTATATGTGTGTATATACGTATATCATTCTGCACCATAAATTGATAACTTCTCTGTAATGAATAGATGTTTCATCATCAGTTTTCTGGATGGTCATTGCATTGAACATGGTTCTTAGAGCTTTCAAAGTTGTTTTTTTCAGTGTTGTTGTTGTATAAATTGTTCTCCTGGTTCTGCTCATTTAATTCTTCAGTTTATAAAAGTCCTCAAAATTGTTCATTATTATAATATTGATGTTATAGTATACATTGTTTCCTTGGTTCTGCTCATTTTCTGCATCAGTTCATATAAGTCTTTCCATGTCTCTTTGAAATAATCTATTTCCACATTTCTGATAGCACAATAATACTCCATCATATTTATATACCACAATTTAGTCAGTCAGTCCTCAGTTGTTGTCATTCTAAGAAATCTTATTTTCGGTTGTTGTTTTTTTCTAGCACAAAAAAGTTGTTACAGAAAGACCTTTTTCTTTGATGTTTTAATAATGATAATGATGATAATGATGATGATGATGATGAAAATAATGATGATAACAATAATAATAGCTAACATTTAGGGAGTGTTTACAATGTGCCAGGCACTGTGCTAAGTTCTTTACAATTATTTTCTCATTTAATCCTCATAACAACCCTGGGAGGTAGGTGCTACTATTATTACCATTTTACAGATGAGGAAACTGAGTCAAATGGAGGTTAAGAGACTTACCCAGGGTCACACAGCTAGTAAGTGCCTGAAGTAGGAGTTGAATTCAGGTCTTCCTGACTCTAGGCTCAGGGCTCTGTTCACACCTATCAATCAATCAATTAAACATTTATTAAGTGCCTAGCATGTTCCAGGCACCTTATTAAGCGCTGGGGTTACAAAAAGAGGTAAGAGATGGTCCCTGCCCTCGAAGAGCTTACAATCTAGCTGCCTCACAGTAATTTTAATCATAGCCATTGGTTTGCTTCACAGAAAAGTAGAATTTGAGAGTTTCAAGGGAACTCAGAGGCCATCAAGTCCAGCCAGCATCTGTTCTACAAGTTACCAGACAAGAAGCCATTCAGTCTTATCTCGAAGACCTCAAAAGTTGGGGAACCACTACCTCTCAAAACAGGCCATTTTCACTTCTGCATATCTCTGCCTGGTTTTGTTTTTCCTTATATCATACTCTCTGAATCTTACACCTACTTCTCCATTTGCTTTTAGTTCTGCCTTTTGAAGCCCAAGCAAAACAAATTTAGCCTCTTTTTCATAGAATCATACAGTGAAAACTCAAAGAGACTTAAAAATCCAGTTTAATGCTCTCATTTTACAGATGAGAAAATTGAGTCCCAGGAAAATGACTAGCCCAAGGTCATACAGGTATTAAGTGTCAGAAGAAAGATTTGAACCCAGATTCTCAGACTCCAGAACCAGTGTTCTTTCCACTGTGTGATACTGCCTTCTTGAGAACCCTTCCAGTTCTTAAAAACAGTTACCTAGTTCATTTTAAGTATCCCTTTTCTAGGCTAAACATTCCTAGTTCCTTCAACCCAATCCTCATCATGACATGAAGCTGAGTTCCATCACTGTCCAAGGTGCCCTTCTCTGAACACTCTCCAGATCATTCTTAAAACAGGGCCCCTGGAATGGAACCAAATATTCCAGATATGGTTTGACTGGGCATAGAGAAGCAGGAATATAACACCGAGGTAGTTTTGGATACAATGTCTCTCTTAATGCTGCTTACAATTTCATTAGCTTTCTTAGCTGCTTTATCATACTATTAACTCATATTGAACTGGCAGTCCACTAGTACTCCTATATCTTTTTCAGACAAACTGCTATTTAGACATACCTCCTCCTTTTTCATGTAAAGTTGATTTTAAGGGCCTTATTGTATATACGTCATATTTTCCCTCCTAAATTGCAAGCTCTCTTAAGACAAAGGACTCTATTGCATTTACCTTTGCACCCCTAGTATTAACAAAATGATCTGAACATACTAGGCATTTAATAAAAACCTGTTGAATGAATAAATGAATGTTGGACATATTCTTTTCTTGGGAACTAGTTTGTTTCCCATTATAATCTTTTACCTGAGCAATAACATCAAGGCATATGTTTTTCGTATTTCATATTTGGCAGCCAAGGTTTCTACCTGAAAAAAACCTGGCTCACATGAAAACTAGAATTCTTCTGAAATACTTTATATGAGGTCACTGTGTAATTACTTAGAGAATCATTTGAATGTAGGAAGCAGCACAGAATTGCTGGGCTACTGACTTCCAAACTATGAAAATGCCTTCAGGGAAGCCTTAAGATGCCAAGAAATGCAATCACACCACATTAGGAGTGATTTATAGACCAGTGTACTGAGTGAACAAAAAGAAAATCAAAGGCTTTTAACAATGAAAATGTAAACTATACTCTTAAAATGACTTTTAAAAGCATTAAGATGAAGTTGCTGCCTCTGTCAAATTATTTCCAGCAACATCTTCAACCCTGAATCCCATTCCTTATCTGAGTATGCCACAAAGATCTTTTATCATCTCTTTATAATATGAAACAACACAAAATAGGAAGACTGCAATCAGCTTGGATGCAAATAGAGTATCAAGCAGATCAGATAAAAGTTGAAGGAAAACAGATTTAAGGCATTGTGATAACAACATCTGATCTAGCAGACCCTGAAATTGCATTGGCTTGGAAGAGACCACACTTTGGAGAATCACATTAACTTTCCAGCATGATTTGGTTATACGTAATTCCATGTCATATTGATTTGCAATGATGGTTTATACAACTTGGTAGGAAACGGGCAGAGATTTTTAGTATTGCATACACCTGGTCTTGTTTTTGGCAAGAGGAATTCCAAATGGTTACTCATGCAAATATGAGTCAAAAGCAAGAAGAATATGACTTTGTGTTGATGTAATCACATTTTGGATTTTGGGGGAGAGATAATGCAGAGTAATGCAGTGAAATGATTTTGACTGGAACACATAACATTGGGATAGAGCTCAGATCTCAGTTCTCCCACAGCCAACTTTCAGGGCAAGCCAAATAGCCCAGAGCAATGGGCCAGTTTGTGTTCTAAATGTGGAGAGGCAAAGCCGTGGATACAACCACAGAAAGATGTTATTGAGGGAAGGGGATGGGATGTGAATTTGGCTCTATCTTAGATACAATACAAACATGGGAGCCACTTTGCAGGCCCTCTCTAGTGAGAAGAATCTGCAGTGTTCCAAAGGAATATGCTCATGTTGCAAAGGATTATGCTTAACGACAAATATATTACTGGGAAGATCACAGAATGCAAGAGTTAGAAGGGATTTTAAAAATCAACCAGCCTAACTTTGAATGAATTCCCTCAGCAATGTTCTGAACAATTGATTATCTATTCTCTGGTTAATTACCTTTAATGATGGGAAACTCATTACTTTATGAAGCAGTCTATTTAATTCCTGGACAGCAGCAATTATTAAGAAGTTCTTCCTGATATTCAGCAGAGATCTGCGTCACTCTAACTTCCTCCTGTGACTGCTGGCTTTGTGCTCTGAGGCCAAGCAAAGTAAGCTTAGTTCTTCTTTGGTGTGACAGCCACTTAGATATTTGGAGACAGGCAGGGATCATGCCTATGTGACTAAATGCTCTCTTTTTCCAACTAAATGACCCAAGTTCCTTCATCAACTATTATCTAATAAATGTTTCCCAGACATTTTACCATCTCAGTTGCCCTCTTGTGGATAATCTCTAGATTGTCAAAATCCTTCCTAAAATATGGTGACCAGAACTGGATGCAATATTAGAGATGAGATCTGATCACAGCAGAGTAAAGCAGAACTGCCACCTTCTATGTTCTAAAATTGATGCATTTCTGAATATAGCCCAATACAACCTTATCATTCTTTGTTGTCATATCACAGTGTTGATTTATATTGGGCTTCCAGGCCACTCAAACCTCCCAGTCTTTCTCTCTTGAATTATTGTTTGATCACATTTGCCCATCAATACTCATGCATATAACTTTCTCCATCCAAGTATTGGATGATCCGTTGATCAGTAAGTAGCTTATGGTTCAGAGATGCAGCTCCTGAATCAGTTTCAATATTGAAGGCTTCTCTCTAATAATAACCCAATATGATTTTTATTTATTTCCATCTAGAATGTAGTCCATTGGGATATCTGAATGTGGCTTATTTCTAGGTCTTCTCTATGGGCCTTCCTTTATGTAAAATATGTTGATTATACTAAACAAAGAACACAGAGCCCATACAGTGGGTTCCACCAGGAACCCATATAATTGATCAAACTTTGAATGGCATGCTGCTGTTGAGGCCTTTCCCTCAAATAGGGAAAGAATTCAAGATTGTTAAAAAGTTCAAGAAATCTACTCTTGTGTTCTTTCTTCCCCAGGGATTTATTCTAACTCTAGAATTATTGTTTTACCCTGTGTTTGAGATCTCTCTAATTTGAAAGAAAACTCAGGGTCACTAGAGATTAGATTCCTTTTTCTTGGACACACAAAGTCTATGTGACTCACAGTATCAGTGAAGACTAAGATTGGGGCTTCCTTTTTATATTATGGCTCTGTGCCATTGTTCTTTTGTTTATGTTCCTCTAGCAACTGGCTTAGAATCTCAGAGTTAGAAGAGCTCCTGAGCAAGAAATCATTTTTCACTAGTTATCATAATAGTTATTCAAACTGTACTAGAAGATTTCCATTGTTGGAGAGCTCTCTACCTGCCAAGACTGCCTGTCATGCTTCACTAAAGTTCCAGAGCAATGTGACCTAGTAAATGGAGAGCCAGTCTCAGAGTCCAGAAAAACTGAATTTAAATCTGGGTTCTAGCACACACTGGTCATATGAGCCTAGGCAAGTCTCAGTGCCTTCAAGAAACTCTCAAAAAACTGTAAGTCCCAGAAAAGTTGCCTCCTTCATTGATAGAGGGAAATTCATGCCTAAAAATTCCTTATATCAACACTGAAATCATGAATTTGGACAAAAAAAGTCTCAAATGTCAGGAAGTTTTTCCTTATGTTGAGCTAAAATCTGTCTCTTAGCAACTTCCTACCTTCATTCCTAGCTCTTTCCTCTAGGCACATCTCAATTTACTCTGGATCTCATTGATTGAACAACAATGGGTCCCTGCTGAAGCACCACTTAATGGTTACTTTTTGGACCCTCTTGGCTCAGAGTGAATGTAAATAGTAATTGTTTCTCTTTTGGCCAGCAATCCTGAAGGTCTTCCCCTCTCAGTTTGATTTTTTTTCTTTTGATTAAAGGAGCCATCCCTTTACTGACTTCTTTAACAGGCCTATTAACTGAATGGGTGTTGCCTCACTTTGAGTGAGAGCTTGGAAAGAACTTGGCTTTAAAAGGCCAAGTTCTCCCACTGCATCCCAGGCCATCTCCAGTCATCCTGAGCTGTATCTGGCCACTGGACCCAGATGGCTCTGCAGGAGATATTGAGGCTGGTAACTTTGCACAGCCCTCCCTCCCTCAAATGCAGTTCATTTGCAAATCACGTCATCATCTTCCTGATGTCATGGTTCTCTTCCAGAATGAAGGACAAACCACAGGCACAGGCAGAGTAAATGTTGTTGCTATTCATTTGTTTCAGGTGTATCTGACTCTTCATGACCCCATTTGGAGTTTTCTTGGCAAAAATACTGGAGTGGTTTGCCGTTTCCTTCTCCAACTCATAAAGGAGCTTGCATTATGTAGAAGCAACACAAACTAATGCAATTCTATACAAAACAAATATTTACAAAATTAATACATATAATTTTAGAGGGGCAGCACTAACACTAAGAATGACCTCATGTAGGAGTTTGTGTTTGAGATGAGTTTTGAAGAAAATCAAGGATTCTAAAAGACAGAGGAGAGGAGGAAGTGAATTTCAGGCATAGGAGACAGCCCATGCAAAGGCTTGGAGATAGCAGATGGGATGTAATGTGTGAAAACAGCAAGGAGGCTAATTTGGTTGTACCGAAGAGTGTGAAAAGAGAGTATGTATAAAGGGAAGTAATGTATAGTAACAAATGAATAATGCATAATGATATTGCCAATTTCATTTTTGCTATATTTAGTCACCATATTCAGTTAATTCTTTCTCTTTTCATAAAGAAAACTTGGGTGGTATATAGGTGAGGCTCCTCTGTAGTCTACAGGTCTTTACCTTCTTTTATTTCTTAATACATAACTATGTGTCCTAGTATTTCTTTTTTTTCTCTCTTCTAATATGTCCAACTTTGTTTTGAAGTCATTGGATATTTATGTATATGTTGATTTAGGTTTGTTGATTTTATAGAGTAATTCATAGAAATTCCCTGCCTCTTTATCTTCTTCAACAGATGTTGGAACATAAGCTACAATGATCTTTTTGGCAGTCTTTTTTTTTTTTTTTTTTGCTTAAGTTCAGTGTGATTGTTGTGAGTCAAGGAGACCAAGTTTCCATGAAATGACATTTCTTCTTGTTCTCTGGCACCTCTTAAAAATAATTTTGTAAATTCCTTTTGCAACCAGGGGCTCAAAGTCTATTTTCACAAGACTCTTCTCATTGGTGGAGATTGATTTCTCAATGCTCCATGCCTACATGAAGGGTGACGTTGTCAAGAGCCTATCTGAGCTCAAGAGTCTTAGATCTCACACAAGGGAAATCCTCTGAAGTCTTTAGTGTGGCAAGCTGGGGATAGGGACATGATTAAAATGCCAACTTTTGTACATATTGACTTCTTCCCAGAATATTTTTCTCCCTTTAGTTACCTCTCTCTGAATCTGGAACCATGTACATCTTTCTCAAACCTGGAAGCCAGATGACCATGATTTCTCTTCTCTCAAACTCTCTCATCTTCACCAATGAGGAGAATCTTAGGTAAATAGACTTTGAGCCCCTAGTTATATTCATTTGCCTCTCTAAGAAGAATCATTCTTCCATGTCTTTAAATGACACTAAAATGAATTCAAGTTTTATTTATAAGAATGTCAATATTGATATGATTGAGTTCCTCTAATAGTATGTTAACTCATTGATCATCAGATAAAAAATTTACATTTAAAGACTTTTAAACAATTTTAGGTAGCCCCAAAACTTTGTGATTCTTGCCATTTCAACCTTCTGCTACAAATACTGACACGGAAGAGGGTCACTTTCTATTTTTCTTTTGTTTTGTGGACAGCAAATAGTCTATTACTGAAACCATGATATGCTTTTCTAGCTATGTAGAAGCTTCCAGAGGTATGCATTCATTTGCCATTGCCTATTCAGAGGCAATGGCATACCTTCATCATGATGAGCTATCATGATGTAAGTAACTAAGACTGGTAGAGGGCATACAATTATGTATTTAAGTGACCTTATAATGAAATTGAAAGGGAGTCTGGCATAGAGGATAGAGATTTAGCCTCAGAGTTAAGAGACTTGGGTGCAAGTCCTGCATTTTTCATATACTGGGTATGTGACCTTGGGCAAGTTCTTCAGCTTCTCGCTTATCCACCTACAAGGTGGATAATGGTTGCCAAAATGAATTGACAGAGGGAGTCTTCATGCAGGGAGCTCATAACTGATGAAATCAGGTCCAGGAAAAATAATTTATGTAGCTAAAACACACCACAGCTAAGGATGTTATAATGGAAAGAGTATTGGAAAGACTGTAAGAGGACATCAGGAAACCTTGGTTCTAATCTTAGCTTTGTCACTAACTAGATAGAATTAGCTTCTCAGGATCTCAGTTCCTAGTTCTTCATCTGTGAAAATGGGCCAAAGGACTAGACCAGATAATCCTCTGTTTTCCCTTCTAGCTCTTAATCAAATAATTCTAGGATCCTACAAATCACCTTCCTTCCTTCACATGGAAAAATAAAAATTATAATTTTTACCTAGCCCATCTCACATGGTAGTTGTGAGCTGAAATGAGAAGTAATGGATCTGAAAAGGTTTTGAAACAAGCATTTCAAATGCAAATTATATTTGAATTTTAGAAGCTTCTGGTTGTGAAGTTGCAGAGTACACAATTTATCTTATCTGTGGGGCTTAGATGCAGATGAGTTATGCCTGTGTTGATTTTTTAGAGTTTTCACTATTCTTTTGATCCATTAGGGACAAAATAGTGAAGTCAAACCCAAAGGCACAGAGCTATTTAGCAGGGAACATATGGGAGAACACGTGTACGCTTGAACTATTAGCAAGGTGGTTAATTACATGTTGAGGACTCAACTCATCATTAAAAGAAAATAATGATTTCTAAACCATAAAATATTGAGCAGTATCTAGGCACAGGTTAACCAATAAATAGAGTCCTATTCAACAAATTTAGTTCACTTAAATTCAACAAACATGTACTAATTAATTGATTGTAAGAAACTGTGCTAGTTCTGAGGGATATGAAGATGTGATAAACCACAGAGACCTAGCCATATACATAAATAATTAAGGCACAGGGTAGAATGAGACAAATTCAAAGGAAATACCCAGACAGCTACCATGAAAGAAATATGATCCCCCCCACCCCGGCCCTGAAAGGGGGATACAACATGTGCCTATGACTAGAGCAATAGGTAGTATTGACGGGAAGCTTATTCCTAAGGAAAAAACTATGAATGCAAAGCAAAAAACTGGGCCAGGGTAGGGAGTAGATTAATGAGGTGAGTTGGGAGCAAGAAGCCAGAGACTGGAATCTGATTTTCAGATCAGGAAGGTCTGTGCAAAGTTGAGAGGGACACCATCAGAATTGTTGATGAAAGTATTATTTGGCTACCTCCTATGAATTCTACCTTTGAATCTAAGCAGTGAGTGCTCCCAATCCCTGTTTTGTCTTGAAGTATAGTTCTAAGGAACATGCTTCTTAGTGTTCCAGGACACCTCTTTGTCCCATTCAACTGATAAAACTATGAGTCTATAAAGGTCTCAGCAAGGGGAAGGAAACCTAGAAGAGGAGATGCCTATACTGGGTCTTGAAAGAAGGGAGAGAGATGGGGTAGCTAGGTGGTACAGTGGATAAAGCTCTAGCCCTGGAGTCAGGAGGCCCTGAGTTCAAATCTGACCTCAAACACTTGACACTTACTAGCTGTGTGACCCTGGGCAAGTCACTTAACCCCAATTGCCTCACCAAAAAGAAAAGAAAAGAAGAGAGAGATTCAGAAAAGGGGAAATTAGTGATGGATTGCAGATTTAATCAATCTAGACATGCAGCTGGGAGAGGGGAGAATCATGGATCATAAAGTACATGAATAAGAAGGCTAATAGCTCTGGCAAGAGCGAATGAAGGATTAAGCTAGGTTGGTTGTAGATGAAGTGGAAAGTCATGGTGTAATGTGAGAGATATTGGGTAGATAGAATCAACAGAACTTGACAGGACTATATTATATGCATTGAGAGAGAATGAAGTCAAAGATAACATTAAGATTATAAGTTTAGGTGATTGCATATACAGTGATATTGTTTGCAATAATAGAAAAAAACAGGGAGGAGAAGATGAATTCAGTTTTAGACTTACTGAGTTTGAAGTTCAAAAGGGAATATAGTCAAAGATATCCAAGAGATGGTTAAATAGTTGACTATGAAGGTTCTATCTGAGAATGGGATTTAGATTTCTGGATAATGGTGTAAGATACAGAAATCACATTCCTGACCAGGAGTGGAGTACATTTGACAAAGGCTGGTGAAATATATTTGCCTGATGTCTTGCAAACCCAATAGAAAGGATTTTAAAAACAAAATCAATGGGGAATAAAAAAAACCTGTTTATATATCTCTAACAAAAATAGTTATAATATAGGAAGATTACACAGAAATATGTAGGACACAAAATTCCTTCCCCTACCTAAAAAAAAGTAAAAAACCCCCAAAAGAAACAAAAATTATCTACAAATGTCCAACTTTTAGGTGTTAAGCAAGATAAAATTGATATACTAATACAAAGATGCAAATTTGATCTCATAGCTATAACTAAGTTTTGGTGGAATGAGATCCCTAACTAGACTATATAATTTATGAATTTATGTACTATATATTTCACTCAAAAGAAACAGGATATATAAAAGAGGATGAGAGTCTGTAACATAGTATATTAAAAACATACTCATAAGAAAATCAAGGAAGCAGAAAAGTAGAAGCATGGTGGAGAGCATTTTGATGAAGATCAAGAGGGAGAAATAGAAGTTATTTTGTCATGGAGTATATTACAGTACACCTTGGCAGAAAGAAGAAAATAGATGAGTAGTTTAGGAAACATTTAAAGCCTGGCACAGAGTTATGATAGAGTAATGATGGGAGATTTCAGTTATCCAGACATCAATATTCTTTCTTATCAAAAGTAGAGCAACTGATGAGTTCTTGATTTGCCCCAGTGATAATTTCATCCTTAAAAATTGAAAGAATCAGCCAGGAAAAATTCTTTTCTGAATATGATTCTATTAGGGAGGAATTGCTTCTGGAGTAGAGATGATGGGAGGCTCCCGAGGAAGTGATCGTTTCCTCTTAGAGTTTGTGATAAAGAAGGGTAAAGTCAGGTATCATTTAACATGCACCCTAGATTTTAGGAAAGCAGATGTCAAAATGTTTATATAAAGGATCCCAGGAATTAAAATTCCACAGTCAGTCTAGGAGAAATGGGATACTCTCAAATATGAAATTCTGATTATCCCAGAAACAACAAGCAAAAAGGGCTAACTAGGAGTTGGTTTCCTAAGGTATGTAAGGAGATAGCAAGAGAGATGCTAGTAACCTCTGATGAATTCAAGTCACCTAGTTGAGGTGGGCTACATGCTTAGGTTCTGAAAGAACTGGCAAACATCATTGACAAACCAGTGTCAGTGATAGCTGAAAAACCACAAAGAATGGAGGAGGCACAATAGAACTGGAAAAAGGCAAGTGTTATCCTTGTTTCCAAGAAAAGGGAGGAGAATGCCATCTGTAAACCATGCCAGTGAGTTTGATTTTGATTTTTGGGGAGATTCTAGAATAGATCGTGAAGGATATGATTAGGCAATATCTAAAAAGCGAAGCAGTAATTTCAAAGAACTACCTTGACTTCATCAAGAATATGTCATGCCAGACTAAGCTGATTTCACCTTTTTGGGAATAGTGTTTCTAAATCAATAGATCAGGGGAGTTTGATAAACACAGTTTGTTGAAGTTTTAGAAAACATTTGATAAGATATTTTATATTATTCATGTGGAAAATATGGAGAAGTATGGACTAGATGAGAATGCAGTTAGATAAATGTGGAACTGGTTGAATAACCAGACTCAGAGAATCATTGCAAATGGATCAGTGTCTACTTGGCAAGAGGTCTCTAGTAGAGTGTTCCAGGGATCCAAGTTTGGGTCTTGGGATTATATAATATGTGCATATTATATAATACATTAACATATATGTATATAAATATACACATACATTATCATTAACTAGTATAAAGGTATTAATGATATGGTTATCTAATTCATAGGTGACACAAAACTGTGAGGGATAGATAAAACACTGAAGGATAGAGATTTAGGCAAAATCTCATTAGAATGAATTCATTAGGGCAGCTGGGTTACACAATGGATAGAATGCTGAACATGGAGTTAGGAAGACCTGAGTTCAGATCCAGCCATAGATACTTGACAACTATGTGACCCTGGGCAAGTCAATTAACCTTCATTAGCTTCAGGTTTCTCCTCTGTAAAATGGGCATGATAATAGCATCTACCTCCTAGAATTGTTGTGAGGATAAAATCAGATGATATTGGTAAACTTAAGGCAAAATCATGATGATGATAATGAATAAATGTAAAGTCTTACACTTGGGTTAAAAAAGTTAACTTCACAAATTAAAAATGGGGAAGGCATGGTTATCAAGTATTTTGTCTGAAAAAGACCTTTGTGTTTCAGTG
This sequence comes from Vombatus ursinus, assembly GCF_900497805.2. Taxonomy (NCBI): domain Eukaryota; kingdom Metazoa; phylum Chordata; class Mammalia; order Diprotodontia; family Vombatidae; genus Vombatus; species Vombatus ursinus. The sequence goes on along the minus strand of NW_020954596.1, from coordinate 17,597,248 downwards.
AATTAAAGTGAATGAGGGAAAAGAAAACATTTATGAAGTGCTTACTGTATGCAAAGCATAATGCCAAGTTCTGGGAATATGAATAGAAAGCAAGACAGTCCCTCCTCTGAAGGAGTTGACATTCCAATAGGGGAAGACAGCACAATTAGAAGTTTCAGCAGCAAGTCAAATGGAAAGGCATCATAGTACTTAGGGTGCAGTAGTAAGTTAGATCTTTAATATTATCTCTATTGATAAAACTATATCCATTTTTGGTGTTGAACCAGTTGACAGTGCCATGGACTATTGTGGCAGAACTTTCTTTTCTGAGTCTTTACTACTACTGATAAGGCAGGAACTGCAGTACCTGCAGAAGCATTTGCCAGTTCATATTTCCCCGAGGGTTGATTTTATGATGGCTGCTAGGGTTAGCATAGAAACAGAGCTGGAGGTTTGTGGCACTGCTATCTCCATGGATAATGGGCTCAGGGTCTTGCCCTGTGTTCATTGGAATCTTAGAGGAGGTGGTGGTTAAGATGTTCGTGGGTGTTTGACTTGTCTCTTCTAATACATGGCACTTGTTTCTCTCTCAGTGTTCCTTGCTGTTTCAGCTAGGCTGGCTTGTCTATTTTGGTGGTAACAGTTGGTTAGCAGTTGATTGGAGATGGCTTGCCCCTTCTCCACAAGGGTTGTTTCCTTGGAATGCTGCCTGTGGGAGCTGTGCAGCAGCAGAGTCAGTGGTCTGGGGGACACTTCTTTTCCCAGAGCTCTTGGGCTTACTGCAAACCCAAATATGAGTCAGCAGTATGATGAGGCATCTGAAGCAACTGTTGAGATCTTGGGTTGCATAAAGAGAGACATAGTTTCAATGGAAGAGGGAGGTCACAGTCCTGATTAGACCACATCTGGAGTATTATATTCAGTCCTAGGTGCCATAATTTAGGAAGGACATTGACAAATATGAGAACATGCAAAAGAGCATCATTTGGATGATAAAGGGCCTGCAGTCCATGTTATATAAGGATCAATTGAAAGAATCAGGCAAGTTTTGCTTGGAGAAGAGAAGACTGAGGAGAAAGGATACGATGGATTCATTAAAAATATATAAAGAAATATATAAAAATATATAAAGAAAAGGGAGTAAACTTGTTATGTTTGGCCCAATAGGGTCAAAATAGGAACACCAAATGGGAGCTAGAAGAAAGCAAAATTAGGCTTGATATTAGAAAAAACATGTTTTAAATACTTGTAGTTGCTAAAATGGAATGTGTTGTCTTGGAAAGTAATGGGCTCTCTATCATTTGAGATCTTTAAAAAGAAGTTCTATTATCACTGGCAGGATAATTTATAGTGGGGTTTCCTTTCAGGTATATGTTGGACTACATGGCCATTGAGATCCCTTATGATTCTAAAATTCCATGAAAAATAGTAAACTTAGGATTGGAATGCCAGAGAGAGGATTGTCATTTAGCAGTGAGGGTAGGAAGCATAAATATCTAGCAGTATTTGAGGAGTTCCTTAGCTGTATTTGACCATTTCTGAGTTGTGGCAGAAGAGGAAGATAGTAGGATGCACCCAGGTATCACCATGGTTAATTTGGGAATGGCAGAATGAGAAGGCAGGGATTCGAGTGTGGAAGACATTTTATGGAAATGGCTGACTATTGGGTCAAAAATGAGTAGGGTGAGTATTGAGGTCAGAAAAAGGTTTGTAGTATGGAAGATTAGGGAAGAATTCAGGAAACAAATATCACAGTGAGGGTGAAGTTAGATTTGGAAAGAGGGTTGTGGTATTGAGAAGTCTAAAAGGACTAAAGTTTTGGTTAGAGAGAAGCATTTCATAATCGAAGATACTGGAAGAGGAATTTCAAGTAAAGGTCATGTCTAGAAAGCAGCTAAAATACAATGGAAATGGAATTCACAGGAGTCAAAAAATTCAGGGAATTGAAAGGGTTTTAGAGGGGTTGTAATTGGGGATATCATCAACATCTCTGAGAATGATGTCAGGGAAAAATATGGAGAAACCCAGTACTGACATCACTGAGTAATGTGGAGAGCAAGTGGGAGATCAGTAGATGAGGGAAGAAAGGATGGTGTTAATTTTAAAGAATACTTAAGTGATGGAGGCAGTATAAAGCTCTGGAAGAATCAGAGGGAAATAAAGGTCCAGATCCCATGAACTGGAGCACTCAGGAAAAAGAGAGATTAAATGTTTCTGGGAGTTTGGTATTCTGGTAGAAAACCAAGTGTCAATTAATGTGAAGAGGTAGAATGAGTATAAGAGGAAGAGAACGATGGGGAATTTGCTAGTAAAGAGATTGGGTTTCCAAAGGGCACAATGAAATGAGCAGGCAAAAGAGGAGGGACTTGTGGGAAGGGTACAGACCTGAGGTGTACAGGAGTGGAGAGAAGACAGAAAATGCCCTGTGTTTCCATTATAGGGATTAGGGTATAAGGAAGTAAATTGGGAAGTTCCCAATTAGGGGAGTATGGAGTCAGCAGAAATGAGTTAGATTATGTTTAAGTGGCCCCAAAGTGCATTAAGAATCTTAAGTGTGAAGGAGCAGCTAGGTGGCGCAGTGGATAGAACACCTGGCTCTGAAGTCAGGAGGACCTGAATTCAAATCTGACCTCAGACCAAACACTTGACACTTACTAGCTGTGTGACCCTGGGCAAGTCACTTAACCCCAATTGCTTAACAAAAAAAAAAAAAGAAAAAAGAAAAAAAAAGAATCTTAAGTGTGGAAGCAGTGTATTTTCCCCCCTGCCCCTGACGTTTCATGCCTAAAGAGCCCATATCTTGGAAGTGAGAGTTGAGTGTGAATCTTGGTTTCTTTACTTATTAGCTAGTATGACCATGGGCATGTCACTTGACCTTTCTATACCTCAATTTCACATGAGAATACAGCTAAATTCATGAGCAATTATTGACCAACAAAAGAGACACAGGTAGGCTAGGCTCAATAAATCAACTGGCAAATTTTAATCTAGCGGCCACCATAAGCTCAATTCTATGCTGAACTGCTGTTGGCTGGGGGAGGGAAGTACAGAAGATCTATAAGACATAGGAGCATAGATTCAGAGTTGGAAGAGACCTTAGAGCCTTCTAGTTTAACTATTTCATTTTTAAGATGTGGAAATTGAGACCCACAAAGTTTCTAACTTCAGGGAACTTCCAATCTAGTTGGATACACAATGAGGCCAACAAAACTTTATCCTAATGGACAGAACTTCTAATTTGTGTGAACCAGGCTCTAAATGCCCTAGAACTTCAAAGAAGGGAGAGCTCATTGTGATCTAGAATAGTTGAAGAAGGCTTTATGGATGAGCTGGGCTTTGAAGGATGTCTAGGGACTCCACTTTTAAAATTGAACTTGCTTTGACGATTTCTGTGTGTTCATTACAAAAAGCGCAGGATTACACAGAAAGTTAGGATGAGCAAGAACATCAGAATTGTGCAGAAGAGCCAATGGTCTTCAATGACCAGTAGATGGCAGAGTGACCTTAAATATTCCTCCCTCTGTGTAGTGGGGCCCCAGCAGGTATCATTCTAGGTGCTCCCATTAAATGTCTTGAAGTCTTGTTGGCAGATAGGTGCTTATTCCTGGCCTGAAATTACCCCACACTGTCTCCTGAGCTGGTATCGCTGCCCTCCTCCTTACACTTAGTCCTTTTGCCTACTTATCTCAAATTACTGACCCCTCACCCCCAGCCTCAGGATCAACGGATTTAGAGCTTGCAAGGGACCTCAGTTTTTATCTAGTTCAACCCCTAGATTTTCAGATATGGGAGCTGAGAAAAGAAATGACTTGTTCAGGGTCATACAGGTAAATAAGTAGCAAAGGTGTGTTCGAATCTAGTGCTTCCGATCCCAGAACCTGTACTCTTTTCATCAGACCATCCTCCTACCCACTCAGCCTCTTGCCTGGGAGCTCTCCGCCACTTCCCAGGCCAATTTCGTACCTAAAAGCTTCCGCTTTCTCGGTTTCCTAGCTGTCAAGAGAAGCGTGGCAGGTTTGGGGGTGCCAAAGGGTCTCGAGGAGAGGGGCTCCCTTCCACTTCGTCCGCTCCTCTACTTCAAAGGGAAGTGATAGGAGTGGGAGATTGAGCAGGTGGAGAGACCCCCGTTGGGACTAGCTGAGTATCTCCCAGAAAGGAGCCCTGCCCCAGCTCTTTCCTCTCTGGGCTTTTAACTCCGAGGCGGGACAAAGATTATCTCGGGAGACTGGGCTGAAATTTCCTCCTTGTCTAAAATGTCCTGAGGGAGAAACGGTTCAGCTCCTGAAGGAGCAAAGAGAGGCATCTCCCCTCCTCTGGATCCTGGCCCCCAATCCTTCCTTTCTCCCCGCCCCCGCCTGGGAGTACTTTGGGGGCTTCAGCCCTGGGAGGAGACTAGGGGAGGGAACGCCTTCTCTGCCCCCCTCCCAAGCCCGGGCATCTCTCTCCCTTCTCCCTCGTCCTCCCATTTCCTCTTCCTCTCCCTCCTTGCCTCTCCGCCTTCCATCCTCTTTCTCTCCCCTCCCTCTTTCTCCCCCCTGCCTCTCCCCAGCCGACAGTCAGCTATGAAATATGTATCAAGTTAGTAAGTAGCAGCAGCAATTCCTGCCAGGGGCAGATGGATCGCTTTCATTTTGCGGAATGATTGCTGACACCCGGCAGGATTTCCCTGGTTGCAGGAGCAGCAGCGGAGAGCCGAGCTCGACCTCTTTCTTGGGCGTGGAGAAGAGGCTGGAGGCTGCGGGCATGGACGGCAGCGGGGCGGGAGCTCCTGACTCCTTTTAAGCCTCCCAACCCCCCACGCGGTTTCCAGGAACCCAGCCCTAAATCGACAAGGGCAGGTGGCCCAAGTGACACGGTGGCACCCCGCCTCCGACCTCCCAACCTTTCTTTCTTGCTCCTGCCTGCGGCCCCACTCTTCTTTTCCTTTTTATTATTTGTTTATTTTTGTTGTGCGTGAATTCTCTCCCAGTGCGATGCTAGTGGCTCCCCGAATGAAGATTTTGGCTGGGGATGTAGAAACAACAGTGGCATAATATGGGTGGGAATCACTCCCACAAAACTCCCGTGTTTGATGAAAATGAGGATGGTAAGTGAGGAACTGTCCGTGGTTCCATTGTCTCGCTGCCTTCTTTACTTCTTGTCCACCGCTGAGGCGCGCTCTGCTCATTGCCAGGTGGGCTCTGATTGAGGGATCAGAGGTTCACTTTCTACTCAAGAGGTCAGGACTTTGAGGCTGAAAGGGCTACTGCAGACTTTAGCCGGGAAGGACAGAGTGTGAGACTCCTGATAGGTTCATGGTCTAATGAGTGTTTCTGTACTGGGTGTGTGTTTCTGGATGCAGGTATGTTTTAAGCCTTCATTTGGCAATGTATACAGGAGTAGCTTAAATAGAAATGAAATTCTGATAATCTTCTTTTGCTAAGTTTCTTGAGAAGTGATTGAAGCCAAAGCAAAATTCAGCCAACTGGACCTGTGTTTCGGCCAGAAGCCAAACATCGTGCTGCAGTGGCGCTAAACTGGGGAGTGGGTTCTAGTTCTGGCTTTCTTGCCAACTACCTGGGGTCTTTGGGCTGAGCCATTTCTTTTCTCAGGACCTCAGTTTCCCAACATGAAGCCAATTAGAATGATCAAACTGACTAATGGCTAACATTAGAGTGTGAAATTAAAAAGAAATGCATGGGCAGACTTTCCCACATATCAAAGTCCGGGATTGAAGTAAATGGAAACCATTTATTTCTTTACAATGGCCTAAAAACTCTAACTTTTTTATCCTAACCACTTTCTTTGGTGCTAGAAAGAAGACATTTTATTTCAGCAACTTTGAATTTGTTTTCCTCTTTGTCTGCATTATAGCTTTCCATAGATTGATGGAATATTTGAAGTTGCCTTCATCTTCCTAATGCAAACTTTCCTTGGTTGAATATACTATTTTGACCATGAAAGGACTTGCTGCCTAGAAACAAGACACTGCGTGCTGGCAAATCACAGGTGTGATAGCACATAGAGTAATGGAGCACAGAGAGGGTGATGGTTTCCTGGTTAAGAATGCTGTTTGCTTTTAAATCTTAAACTTCCACAGACACGTGGGGAGGTAGTGACCTCCAACCATGCAATGATGAAGAATAGGAACAGGATGGTGGTGGAAGACACCTGTAGATATACAATAGTAATTATCTGATGGAAGCAAATCAACCGACAGGCATATGGCTCAAGACAGCACACTTTAAAGGCAAATTCTCCTCTTCTACTATTAGTATCATCTGCACATAGTATTGTTATGCCTATGGTGTACACAATTCCATACTGAAAGTCAATATTTTTTATATCCAAGGAAACCGTGTTTGACTAAGAAAACTTAAGTGAGCTTTTTTTTTTTCTGGGAGGAAGGTAGGGTAACTAGAAATAATTTAATGAAAATCACATGCAAGTTAAGAATTCTTATCAGCTGAATTTAAGCAGACTGGGATAATGTAATTTCACAGGGAAAAAATTAACTGTTTTGGTCATTGTGTTTTATGCATTTATAAAAAGAATTCTTAACCTTTTTGTGTCACGGACCCATTTGGGAGTCTGATGGATCCTATGGATCCCTTCTCAGAATGATGTTTTTAAATGCATAAACTAAAACACATAGAATTATATAGGAAACCCAGTTACTTTGAAATACAATTATATAAAAAAGTTCACAGACCCCAGTTTAAGACCCCACAATTCTTATTTTACCTAAGACTCTTTTTCCTAAAATCTTTGGCATAACCTGAATCTGTGATTCAGTTCAAGTAAGTGTAATCAGTCTCTATTAAGTATCTACTCCATGCAAAGCCTTATGTTAAGAGCTGGGATACAGAGTAGCCTCTTTCCTAGAAGAGCTTTCATTTCTATAGTGATTTCCGCTCCTCCTCCCCCAAACAGTGTTGATTAGCAACTTCTCAGTACTTTATGCCTTTAGGGAGTTTCATAGAGACACTGAGAGGTTCAATGAAGTTTTGTTGGTCACCTAGTTAGTATGTATCAAAGACAGGAATGAACCTAAGTCTCTGTCTCCAAATTCAGTCCTCAATTCCCTTTTCCAGGCTGCACTTTGTGTAATATAAATTAAATCAGAAGATACTTAGCCTGGATTATGTAGCACAAATGATTGTATTCCTCAATCTTGTCAAAGAAGGCTGCTTAGGGTTTAAAAATTCTAGTTAATTTACTAAGAGTAAAAAACAAATATTTCTTTGTAATGGGAGACTGTTATCCTTCAGATATAGGAATAAGAATTGTACCTGTGATTTCATTAATATTGGGAACTTCCTTATATTAACTCCATCTACCTGTACAGATCTTCACTTTCTTTAATTCAGAGTCTTAGAGATTTGTTTAGATTTCAGGCTATTGAGATGGTGAATGATTTGCTCAGGCACACTAAAAGAGGCAGGTCTTGAACCCAGGTCTTCTTGGTTTCAAGATCAGAGTTTTATCTGTTACACCATGCTATCTCTCATCTTTCAGGAAAGCAGTGCTAAATATATAATAGCCATTTGTTACCAAACTATTTCTTTGTCAAATCAAGTATATATTTTTTAAATTCTTCTGTGACTCATTCTGAAAGCTGTTAAGTTACTTGTGGTGGTTGAGGTTGACTACCTATTTAGTGGCTTGTAAAATACAAAGCTAGAGCACTCTTCCTCCAGCAGAATTCCAGCTCCTTATAATTCTTCTCTGCTCAAATATTAGCTTTGTCCTACCCTCCATTCTACCAGAAACATCAGGTTTTTCATTTACTTTCCTGTCAGTGGGTAAGCATATAGGACGCTATAGTCTATTACTATCTCTTCCCTCATGCATTTTAGCTGCAAGTGGTATGAAATGCAGTTGAAAAGGAGTAAGGAGAAGTACATGGGGGCCAAGGATGGTTTCATTTATGTGTTAAGAGAGGGAAAGTAGAGTGAGCTTCTCAAATTGGCTTATGTTTTTCTGATACATTCTGTAATGGATCAGAATTAGAACAAAAGCTGTCCATTATAGTAGGTTGGGCAGTATTTGATCTGTCAAAGTCTTGTGTTAGTTTAAAACCTAATATTTGGGGTTGCACTTAATGTATGACTCTATTATTTTGGGTCTGATGTTATTGTAGGAAAATACTAAGACTTCTTAGCCATGGGTTGCTCTTTGCTTTAAGTCTTGAAGGCCTCAAGAATAAGCAAATTTACTTATTTAAAGAGATTGTCATCATTCTAGGGTGAATATTCAAATGTCAGGATGATTTTTATTCCTGGAGATACTTTGATATTTCAAAAGAGGTATTATTTCCATTAATGTGGAAACTGTCATTGTTGACAAGGGTTTATAGCCCTTTACAGCCTTAGAAGCCAGCTTTGTGAGTTGGCTAGGGACAAAAGTTTTTATCACTTAGTGACCCTCCTTCTGGTGTTGAGTCTCTCTGTGGTGAGTTAGGCTGTTCCTCAGATGACAGACTTATTGCCAATCACCAGGCCCATTCTAGAAATCTTTTCAGCTCTATAGGGTCTTCCAGAGCTTGTGTTCCATTGGCATAGCCACCAAAGCCATGCAATGATAAGGGATAGGAACAAGATAGTGTTGGCAGACACCTGTAGATATAGAATAGTAATTATTTGGTGGAAGCAAATCAATCAACAAGCATTTATTAAATGCCTATTATGTGCTAAGTTTTGGGAATAGAAAGAATAAAACCAACTAAAACCTCATTACTGTTGTATTACACAATGAATAGTAGATGAAGGAATTCTTGATGACATAACACTTTAAAATGCCATCATAATTGTATAAAAAGGTAGAGCTCATGCTCTGATATATGGACAAATGATTTGCTGCATAGGAAGTAGACTGAATCCCTCAGCAAGTCATGGAAATCAGTTTCTTCATGATTTTCTAGTCTTACTTCTTCCATAAATCTGCTTTTAACTAAGAGATTGAATAAGGCAAGTGACATTGGTGAACATAGAGAAAGAATGACCATTCATACTTGCTTCTAGGGATTGGAAATTTAAAAAGTTGAAAGTATTATTACTAAATACACTCAAAATAATTTCATTTGTAGCTGATTTAAAAAAAATATTTGTACTAATATGTCACTGTAGTAGTGAATTGATAAAGTAGTAATAGTGTAGACCTGGGTTTATATATGTGGTTATTCATTGTTGAACTTGCAAAAATGTAGATATTTCTTTTTAAGTAACTTTTCTGTACAGGGAATTATGCTAGATGTTTGGGAAGAGTAAAAGATAAGAAAATATGCTGCTTATCCTCATATAAATTATTATTTTGATTATTAGTTATACTGATTATAGCTAACATTCATTTTGCATTTATGGTTAATGAAGCATATACATTATCTCTTTTGATCCTCAAAATAACTCTGTGATAAAAGCAGTACAGATGAGAAAACAGAGGCTTAGAGAGGATAAGTGATTTGTTTATTGTCATGAAACTAGTTAGTGTCAGAGTCAGTATTTGAACCTGGGTCTTCTTAATTCAAATGGGGTCCCTTTTCTACTTTAACATACCTCCCTAATTATAGTAGAGGTATATAACATACATATAATTAACTACAATACAAAATAAGATACAAGTATTTTAAGGTGTAAAACAAGTGCTTTTTGATGTATGAGTAGTCTAGGAAGAATATGATTACCTATTGGAAGGATTCAGGAAAACTTCATGGAGGAGGTCACATTTCACTTGGACCTTAATGGACCTTTGTTCTTGAAAAGGACCATGACATCAGGGAGGTGATGCCATGACATGCAATTGAATTTGATTTGAGGAAGGGAGGGCTGTGCAAAGTCACTGGCCTCACTTTCTCCTCCAGAGCCATCTGGGTCCAATGGCAAGATATACATTGGGATGACTGGAGATGGCCAAGGATTCAGTGGGAGACCTTGGACTTTTTAAGCTAAGCTCTCACATTTTAAGCTAAGTTCTCACATTGAGTTATGGGACTTCGACAAGAATAGGGAGTTGGAAAGATGTGGTAGGAAAGGAAATGGGATTAGTAAAGCCAGAAGTAGGAAATCATAGGACCTACATGAGAGATGGTAAGTCATTCAGATTGACTGGAGGTCACTGGGTGAGCATGGCCTAGACTTTCTCATGAAATTTCTTAGTGAGCGATAGAGCAAACATGGTGGTAGCTTGATGGAGTAGGCTGAGGCAAGACATTTTTAGGACTGAGAAGATCTGAGCATGTTTGTAGAAAGATGGAAAGTTGCCAAAGGAGGGGTATAGACAGAAGATGCAATATTTTCTTTTACTTACTACGTATTATGGTCATATATGGACAGCTAGGTGGCACAGTGGATAGAATACCATGCCTTGGGTCAGGATGACTTTGTGAATTCAAATCCTGCCTCAGACACTTACTAGCTGAGTGACCCTAGGCAAGTCACTTAACCCTGTTTGCTTCAGTTCCTCATCTGTAAAATGATTCTAGACAAGAAAATGACAACCCACTCCAATATCTTTGCCAAGAAAACCCCAAATGAGGTCACAAAGAGTCAGACCCAACTGATTAACAACTGAACAGCAACATGGGCATATATGATACTGTGTTGTCCTTGAAGCTGCCATACCAGTGCCTTTCCCTTCTGGATGATATGTAGACTTGATCTTACTGGATGCTTGCTGTGATTTTTAGTTTTTAAATTTTCAATAGATTTCCTTATTTGCCAGCTACACAATAATAACATCCTTAGAAATGTATCCTGTGCCCTGAACTCAAACTTCTCTCCTCTTGTCTATGGTAAATTCTTTGGAGTCATGACTCAACCAGATTTATTGCATAGACATTCATTGTGGGTTAATGGCATCATTACCAACCTTGACTTCACACACACACACACACACACACACACAAAATCAGTGAGGATGAGGACGTCTGGAGTCTGAATATCATCAGCATTGGTGGGTTTAGTTTCTTTCTTTTACTAATAAAATGGACATTTCTCTGATATGTCAAAAGAAATGCCCAGGGTAGTTTATTAAGGAGAAGGAATGAGCCTATGATTTTGTGATTATAGAGAATTTGCGGTGAGAAAACTCCCCTCACAATGCAAGTCACTACCTTCTCTGAAATGAAAAACCTTCAAAAGTGATCTGAGACACTTGCCCAAGGTCATATAGCCAGGATGTTTAAGATGTAGACCTCGAACCCTGTACTCTTGTCTTCAGGTCAGCTCTCCATTCACTGTGCCGTGATGCTGCCCCTTAATTTATTAAATAACATGTGCCTTCTCTGTGTAATGCACTGTGAGGTTCTGGGGAGCAGGGAGGGGAGTCATATATGCTTTCCTCAAAGAGCTTGCAGTCTGGTAGAGGGAGAACAAGATGTATGCACAGGTAGAACTAATACAGATTTGAATATTATAAGTGTATAAGAAGAACACCTAGTGTGTTGAGATTAAATGAAGTAGAGAACACTTCCAGTTAGAAGAAATCAAGGAAGGCTTCATGTGGGCTCTGGCATTTCCCCTCCCCAGAGAATGATGGAGAAGGTGGCCGGAGGGTTTGTTATAGAAAAAGTAGCATACTGTGGACAAAATAAAGCCTTTCGGTCATGCAAAAATAAATCATGCATTTTTTGTAGCGTAGAAAATGTCTTGCTCTTTTGTTCTGAGCCTTGATAGAAGAGTACAATGTCAACAGGCAGAAATGCAGGTTTGTCATTAAATGGTAAATAATTATAATCTAAGCTTGCAACAATTGCACTGACCCTGTTCCCACTTACAACTATAAATTGTAATCTTCTCAGGTGATAGGATAGTAAGTTGGAAAGAAGAAGGGATTTGGAGTCTAAAGACTATACTGTGGAAACAACATTGACCCTGGAGTCACGACACTTGGGTTAAAATTCAACCTCCGTTGTTTACTAATTGTGTGCCTTTGGGGAAGCCACTTAATCTTCCTGGTCCTCAGTTTCCTTATCTGTAAAATGAAGGGCTTAAATTAGATGACCTCTGAGGTCCCGGTCCCTTTTAGCTCTAGATGGAGGACTCTATGAACTCTGGCTCTGATAATTCTTACCTACATAACTTTGGTAATTCATTTAACTTCACTCTGTCTCAGTTTCCTCTTATATCAAATAAGGTGGTTGGATAGGATGAAGCATAAAGTACCTTCTCATTCCCAATGTTTTGATCATTCTAGATAACTTCTCCACTTTACATTCTCCTGACTGATAAGTACAAAATATAAAAGAATCTTATTTCATTATTCATGTGGTGGTTTTTTCCAAAATATCATTTTTATGAAAACAGAAACCTAAGTGAAGTATGAATCTAATCCTTTGGGGTCTGTTCCTTGCTTCTATGTAGGCTCATCTTGATGAGTTTTATGTCTCTGGCATCTAAACTATTTCTTATTTTTAAAAGCTAGGTGAGAACTAATCACAATTTTGAAATTTGTGTCTGGGATTATCTCATATTGGAAGTCCTCAGGAGATCAGCAGATGTGTAAAATTTGGTAAGCATTTTCAGGATGCCTGTGGAAGCTATCAGACCTCATTAGAGAAACTCCACAACTCAATACAGAGAATGGGAAATGAGAGGTAATGGTGGGCTACTCACTCAGTGTTGGTACTGTACTTGGCATTCAAGGCTTTGGGGTCAAATCCTGCTTGTGCTACTTATTGGTTATATGACTTTGGGCGATTCACTCTAGCCCCTTACCCCAAGTTTTTATTTCCCCATCTATAAGACGGGGATACTAATTCTAAACACTACCTCACAGGGTTGCTATGAAGAATGAATTTTATAAACTGAAAAGCTTATGTAAATGTGAGATTCACAAACATCTTGCCATCTTTAGCTCATGGAAGGAAATTTGGAACTTAATACATGTGATCATTCATTTAATTTTATTAAGTAGATTACACATCAATCAAATAAATATGTATTGAGTACCTTCTCCTTTCCCAGCTCAGTGTGGGATCCAGAAATGTTTAATATTGCCTTCAAGGACTTGAAATTCTCATTGATAATACAGAAGTACCAATTATAGCTGACATTTATATGGTACTTCACAGTTTGCAAAATGCTTTACATATGGTATCACCTTTAATTTTCACACTAGCTTTGTGACATAGGACTATTATCCTCATTTTACAGATGAGGAAATTGAGGCTGAGAGAAGTTAAATGACTTGTCCAGGGATATGCAACTAGCAAATGTATGAGGCAGGATTCAAACTGAGGTCTTTCTGACTCAATTTCTTGATACCATCTAGTTGACAAGGCAAATTACCTGAAAAAATAGACAACGAATTTTGTTTTGTTTTGTACAGACTTCTGATTTCAGTAAAAAAGGAAATTCTCATAGTTAGCCTAGAAAGTAGGCTTCCTATCTGAGAGAACTCCCCAGGACCCTGAGAGGTGAAGTAATTTGGCCAAGGCCATTTAGGAAGTTGGTATTGTCTATAGGACTTGAGCCTAGTTTTTTTGATTTGTTTTGTTTCATTTTGTTTTTGTTTGTTTTTTTTTTTTGCCAGTCAATTGGGGTTAAGTGACTTGCCCAGGGTGACATAGCTAGTAAGTGTCAAGTGTCTGGTCTGAGACCAGATTTTAATTCAGGTCCACTGTGCCACCTAGCATATATTCTCCCCTCCCCCCCCACCATTAGATTGTTAGCTCCTTGAGGTGAGGGACCATCTTCTGCCTTTTTTTCTATCTCTAGCACTTAGCACAGTGCCTGGCAAATAGTGGGTACTTAATAAGTGGTTATTGACTGACTGACTGACACCTCTGCTCCAAACTCATGACTCTTCTCGCTGTAACTCATTGCTTATTATTGGGTTTTGTTTCCCAGCATCTCTTTAGTTACTCAGAGTTAGCATGTAATCATCCTGTTAGAGCTAGGAAATTGTGTTTGAGAGGCTGTCTGGATACTCCAGATCGTTGAAGAACTCTACCACAGATTAAAAGGAAAACAAAACAAAAGCAAATATTTTTAAAAGGTGGGAGACAATTTGTCTTAATTTTTAGAGTTGGTTGCATTGTGTGGCTCTGAGGCCTCAAATATAACACTGTGGCCTTCCTACCAATCAGTAAACATTTATTAAGTACCTATTGTGTACCAGACACCATGCAAGGTGCTAGGGATGCAGAGACAAAAAATGAAATGATCTCTACTTTCAAGGAGCTTCTATTCTATTTGGGGAAACAACATGTCACAAACAGCCATTACCATTGCCCTTTTCTTATGAATATCAGCTCAGTGTAGTCATTTAAAATCTTGACCAGTAAAATGAACAAAGTACAAGCCTTGAATAATAGTATGTTTTAAGGGCAGTGTGAATATTGATGCTTTAAAAAATCAGTTTAGATTTTCTGAATTCATCCATGTTACCTCTACATATACATAGACTTACTTTTTGATTCCTTTATAATGGGCTATGGAGAAAGACATTATAGTACAATAGATAGAAAGATGGCCTCTGAATCAGGAAGACCTGGGGGCTGAATGTGCCAGGGATACTGAGTAGTATGACCTTAGGAAAATCCCCTAACTTTATAAGCAAGTCAGACAACTAGGACTTGAATAAGTGAAGAATGGTCTGCTACCATATTTGGTGGAGGGAATTCCTACTAATCTGATGAAATAAATGATAGATTCTTACTGGACTTAGCAGTTTGCAAAGTCCTTTCATCTAAGTAATGATGTTATGGGTAAAATGTGATAATAATAATAATAATAATAACAATAACAGCTAACATTTATATAGTATCTACTATGTGCCAGGTACTATGTTAAGTGTTTTACAAATATTATCTTATTTGATCTACATAACAACCTGGAGAAGGAGGTGCTATTATTATCACCATTTTACAGGTGATGAAACTGAGGCAGACCGAAGAAGAGATTTGCCCAGAGTTACACAGCTTGTAAGTATTTGAGGGCAGAATTGAACTCAGGTCTTTTACTACAGGTCCAGGGTTCTATCCACTACATTATAAGACTTCAAAGTTTATAAAGCAATTTCCTCAAAACAATGCAGTGAGGTAGACAGCATAAATATGAGACGCAGTGTGGCATAGTGGATTGAGAGTCAGGAAGCCCTGGGTTCAAGGTTTACTTCTGACACATATAAAATACACTGGTCCTCTTACCCTGGGCAAGTCATTCAGCATCTTAAAGTCTCTACATTGCGTGGCTTGAGTTGTCTAGAGTTAATAGAAGTGGCTTCTTGCACCAGTGAAATTACAGGTCTGGAAAAAAAGACAAGGTATATTACATATATATATGTATGTATGTATGTGTATATATATATGTGTGTGTGTGTATATATGTGTGTGTGTGTGTGTGTGTGTGTGTGTGTGTGTACCTGACCGATGAGTGCGTTAGTAGGAGTTCCTAGTTAGGAATTCTTCCACCAGTGAAGATTTGTCCCTGCTCTGTAAGTTATCAGTTTTAGAAACTGCCTGGGACAGTAAGAGGTTAAATTATTTGCCTAGAGCTACACAAAAAGTAAACCCAAATTTTCCTTTCTGAGGCTTCTTATCCTACCCTACCCTATCCTATCCTATTCCATCCTATCCCATTCTATCCCGTCCTATCCTGTCCTGTCCTGTCCTGTCCTATCCTTTCCTATCCTATCCTAAGCAAGTAGGTGGTAGATTGATTAGAGTTCTGAATTTGAGCTTAGGAAAACCTGAGTTTGAATCCTGCCCTGGATATTTACTAGCTGTGCATGCCAGGTCACTTAACTCCTTAACCTCAGTTTCCTCATTTGTAAAATGAACATAATATAGACTATATCACAGGACTATTGTGAAGCTCAAATGAGATAAACAAATGTAAAGAGGTTTGTAAACCTTAAAAAATTAGCAATTATTATGATCTATCTAAATTTACATAAGTAAATGCCTAGCAGAATGATGGGAAATTCATAGGTCTCTCAGTTTTGTCTGGTAGTCAGGATAAGCAGATTCTACTCCTTGCTCTACCACTTACCAATCCAAAGTCATACAGGTAAGTCACTTGATTTCTATCGGCCTCAATTTCCACATCTGTTTAAAAAGGGGGGGGGCAGTGCTTAGTCTTGAAGGTTCCTTCTAATTCTGAGATTCTGTGAAATCCAGGGAGCATTCATTCAAACCTCAGAGAAGACAATCTCTTAGAGATGACTTTATCTGGGATGGTGTCTTTTCTCCATGTCCTTAAATCTGCATTCATCAGAAGTCCTATGCAGTTGTTCCCTGGGATCTCCCTTGGTGTGGGATCCAGGGATGATGGTAGCAGTTTGTAGGTCAGGCCTAGACTCTGGCACCTGTGCTCTTGCAGCTTGCAGGGGCTCTTTGTCTGCCTCCCTGGGTCTCTTCGTCTTTTCTGTCGCGAATTCTTCTTGAGCACCCTTTTCAGGAAGGAAGTAGCTGAGCTAACTCATCTACTGCCATGCCCCTGTATATAAGGAACAGAATGGATATAACGCGTCACATTGCTGAATTAAACTCCAAAGCTTTCTCATGGTATTATAGTAAGATGAGTTTTATCTTCCAGTATTCTTTTCCATTAAAATGATATTGTTGCTTCCAGCTCAACCGTGGTGACCATATCAGTGAGGCAGAATTCCCATTGGATTTGGATTTGGGAGTCAAAAGAACTGTTTTTTAATCCTTACTTTGTCATTGCTTGAGTGATTTAACCTTTCTGTGCCTCAGTTTCCTTATCTGTTAAAGCAGGGAATGATATCAGACAAAGCTTTTAACCTAGTGTCAGTGAACTTAAGAAATATATATTATATAATAACTTTATTTCAATGTAATTGGTTTCCTTTGTGGTCTTATATATTTTACTTTTATGAAAAGGGGTCCATAGGCTTCAACCAGTGGGCCAAAGGGGTCTATGACACAAAGAAGGTTAAGAATCCTTGGACTTGAGTCCAGGGTAGGGAACCTGTGGCCTCGAGGCCACATGTGGTCCTCTAGGTCCTCAAGCCCTTTGAATGATTCCAAACTTCACAGAGAGTTTGGATTCAGTCGAAGGGCCACACTTGAGGACCTAGAAAGCCACATGCTGCCTTGAGGTTGCAGGTTCCCCACCCCTCCCGCTCTGTTGCCTACGACCTTTTGTATGCTAGAAAATTAGGAGCCTATTAAGTATGGCTCCATACTGTTTCATCCCCAAAGTTAGTCCCTCACCAGTCCTCTGCTTATATTTAATTTAATATAAAATAAAGCAAAAACTTGTAAGCAAATCAGGTGAGGATCTGTAATTAACATGTAATATAGTCATGAACATTAATTCAAAGGATCACAAAATGGCAGAGTGGGAAGGGATCTTAAATATCATTTAGTCCAACCCAATCATTTATATTTGTTATATTATGTTGTATTGTATGGTATTATGTATATGATATTGTGTTATGTTCTGTTATATCATTCCTAATTTAGAGATGAGGAAACTGAAGTCCAAAGAGTGGCAGTGCTTTTTTCTGAAATCTTTGAGCGAAGAGATTCTGTGACTCCCTCCTTCCTCTTGACCATAGGACTGATTTTGAACATGGAAGAGTATATAGAGTGCTAGGTTTGGAGTTAAGACCACCTGGGTTCAAATCCTCTCTCAGATTTCTCTCTCAGATACTAGCTGTCTGATCCAGGCATCCAAACCATTGTACCTCTCTGGGTCTCAGTTTCCTCATCTATAAAATGGGGATGATGACAGCTATGGTTTTAAGGAGAGATAGCTCCACCTAGTACCTTGAACCTGTTGTTCAGGAAGATTCACACATGAATTGGGGGTACCTCAGATGCTATATTAGGAACGTGATAGAAAAAGTTTGTATACTTAGTGGTATACAAACATTTCTGTCTTTATAAAGGCATGTTCTTATAGTTATATTATACGAGATGATATAGACACATGACTAATACATTTATTTATTTGGGCTATACTATGCTCCTCAATACATATGCCCCTACTAGGTCGTAGGAACCTGATTTCTCAAACCATTTAGGAATAGAGATTCCATTTTTAATGAATTTTGCTTATATGGTCTGTCTCTTCCTCCACTTATGTCCATCTCTAAAACCCATAATGTAAAATTTGCCTTTTTGTTGGCATGTATCTTATCTCCAAGTGGCTTATCAGCTCCCCTGACCATGGAGAGTACCCAATTGGGCCAATGGATACTCAATCTTAATTTACTCTCAAGCTAGGTGTTTTAGTAGATAGAGTGCTAGACCTGGAGTCAGGAAAATCTGAGTTACGAGTCTTTTTAAGACATTTGCTAGCTGTGTGACGTTGGGTAAATCACTTAACCTCTCTGTGCCTCAGTTTCCTAATTTGTAAAATGAAGACAATAATAGCACCCACTTCCCATGGTTGTTATGAGATTAAAGGGAGATATTTGTGATGCCTTGCAAACCTTACAGCACTATGCAAATGCCAACTTATTAATTATACCAGTTAGTGAGTTTGTTCTTCATATACCCAGAGAGGCCTGCTTGGATTTAGCCAAGAGGTTAGCAGAGACCAAAAGAAGAAATGATGAACCTCATCCTACAGATTTGTCTGCATTGGCCTATTCTTCCATTTTGCATGGTAACTCATTATTCATTTGAATCCTAGAAAGTATAATTTTATTTTTTATTCTCTAGACTTTTTTTTTTTTGCAAATACTATTTTGAAGTAATAACGCCTCGTAATGAATACTGAGAGTATTTAATCTTTGTTAACTAAAGAAACCATTAGTTTGGGTCCATGCTATCTGAATCTATTAATTTAAGGAGGAAAGTCTATAACAAAAAGAATATAGACTCTTTGGATGATTGGTGACTCAGAGGATCATAAGAGTTTAGAACCAGAGGAACAATTAGAGATTAAATGGTTTGATATCCTATCTTTAGAGATGAGGAATCTGAAGACCAGAGGAAGGATGTGAGTTGCTCACAAAATCAAGTTGTACAAGCATTTATCATCTATTATTCGTTTTTCTATTTGTTCAGTGAGCATTTATTAAGTGCCTGCTGCATGGAGAACGCTAATAAGCAAGGAAAAGAGATCTAAAATGTAGATATGACATGGTGCTTGTCTTTGTGGAGCTCATATTATAGGGCAAAAAGATAGAAAGTTGCTAAAGAATGTGCACTGGGAGACCTGAGGGAGATGGTAATTATTGAGCAGGAGGAATCAACAACATTTATTCAACAAATGTTTATTAAACATCTAGATGCAAGGCACCGATTTGAGGTGTCTGGGGATGCAGAGACATAAATGAGAGATAATCCTTCATCTCAAGGAGCTTATAAACTCTACTGGAGATAGCACAAGAAGAAAGATAAGGACAAGGACTTTCCAGGAGGAGATTAGGAAAGACTTCAGTCAAAGGTGGCATTGAGCTGAGCCTTAAAGGAAGCTAAGAATTCTAAGAGTCAGAGGGGAGAAGGAAGTGTATTCCAAGCATGAGGAACAGCCTGGGCTACGAATGTTAAGTTCAGAAAAAGCAAATAAGGCCATTTTGGCTGGAGCATATGGGGAGGCTTGAAGGGGAGTGATGTTAAATAAATATGGAAATGTAGGATGGAGCCAGATTGGGAAGGTCTTTAAATGACAGAGTGAAAGTTTTCTATTTTATCCTGGAGATACTGGGGAGCCATTGGAGGTATTTGAGCAGGGGAAAGATATGGTCAGCCTTGTCAGCTTTAAGAATGTAATTTTGGCAGTTTTATTTAGGGTGGAATGGTGAGAGACTAAAAACTGGGACTTTGGAGTTCCGCATGGTACATTATGACCTATAGTAGCCAACCATCTGATGGTGAGTTTCCCTGGTCATTGGATGAAAGAAATATTGTCTTCCCCAGTCATTTGTTTGAAGCTTCCCTAGTTTGGTAGGGAGCCTATTGTAAAGCCCAAAGAACAGATGCTGAGGTCCTGGGCAAGCCTCATCATCTTGTGGATGAAGAAAAGAGAGATAGATGTAGATCAGGGAGGAGTTGACAAAATGGACAATAATCTCACAGGTCAGGAAGAGGGAAGGCATTCCAGCCATTTTGGAACAATAAAAACAAAGTCATGGAGATAGGAGAATTCAGGGCATGCCAAGAGTGTCAAGAAACATACATTCTAATTTCAGAGATGAGGAGAATATAAAATGGTGAGAGCCTAAGTACTTACTGACACAAATGCTGTAAAGTTTTTAGAGAAAGGAAAGATTAATATAGGCTGAGGCAAGTGAGGGCATCACAGAAGAAGAATATCAATAAGAGTGCAGTGAGGAAAGGGGATAACATTCCCTGATAAGCCTCCAGCCGTTCTACCCTGAAGCTTTCTTTATTCTCTAACTGACAAGAGTCTATAGATCTACTCTGGTGGCACACCCCTCTGTCTTTGTTGCAATAGTCTATTGTTGCCTCTGGGTACCTGCAAGGCTCAGATTTTCTGGGCTAAGCAATAATAAAAAAAGCCTTCCTTTGTTAATCCAATCTAGAATGGAAAGGATTAAAACCAAATTTCTACTAGGCAATTAAAGGGAATCATGACAACTAGACAACTAGACATATAGGTGATCAAATTAAACTAAGGCCTAGTGGCATTATTCCAGTGGGCTCACTGATTCTGTCTGCCCAGGTTAACCTCTCCCCATCTTCCCCTTGCAACCCAGTTGACAAGAAAAGCCAACAAAGCTATAAGGAGGCATAGATAACAGTCCTATTTATATATACTCTGGTTGGGGTAATTAATGGGAATTTAAGTCATTCTCTGTGTTCTGCAGTATGGAGAACTCTATCTCCCCTCTCTCCACTCTCTTCTCTCCCTAAAACTATGCTGCACATTATATAGTCTGGTAAAGGCTGTGCTGTTGACCTTTAGGTACCAGAGGCAAGAGGGCAGGGGGAAGAAAACAACCAAAGAAACACCTTTTCTTTACAAGGCAGTAAGGGCTGGGTCTTGAAGGGCCAGCTCTTATAGACACATCTAATCTCTACCACCAGATGGAGACACACCCAGGATTTATAGATGTAATCCCTATTTAGGGCTTTTATATCATAAATTCATACATCCAGAGTTGGAAATGACCTCAGAGGCTATCAAGACCAATCCCCTCATTCTAAAGATGAGTAAACTGAGGACCAGGGTGGGGTTAAGAAAGTTATTCAACATCTCACACAGTAAGTCTAAAACTACAGAATTCTATTTGTGCTCTTCCCATACTCTACCAACTGGGGTAATTAATACATTTTCCCTCTTTTTACCCCCTTTGAATCAATTAAAATAAAAATTGTTCATTTGTGTGAGGGCAAGGTGACTTAAGTTATAACAATGACAGCAGCTACTACTACTACTACTACTACTACTACTACTACTACTACTACTACTACTACTTCTTCTTTTCTTTATATTGAGCTTTAACAATTTTACTACCTAGTAAGGAAGGCATTGTAAATATTATTATTTCCATTTTACAGAAAAGGAAAATGCAACTCAGTAAGGGGAGGTGACTTGCCCATGGTCACACAACTAGTACTTGTTAGTCCTAGCAGTATAACTTTGGACTTTTGATTTTAAATCATGTGTTTGATCTAGCATACCATACCATAAATGGTAAGCATCTAGAGGTAGATAGGACCCAGAATCTATCTCCTACCCCCTCTTTTTACAGATGAAAAAACTGAGATCCAAGGGGGTTGTGACTTGCCCAAGGACACATAGGTAGTAGGTACCAAAGCCAGCATTTGAACCCAGATCCTCAGACTCCAAAGGCCACAAGTGCTATTTCCACTGTACCACGTTGAGTTTCCTGACCAATAGTGGCCACCTTTTTGGTGGTGAGCCTCTATGTACTGAGCTGGGCTGGGCCTTGGATGAAAGTTACATAGTCCAGTCTTGTGCTCCAGGCTTTCCCAGTTTGGTTGGGCCTTTCAGGTCATAGCCTCAGCCTCTGAGGATCCCATATGTGAAACTTTGCAGCTTCCTCATTTGGCTTCCTCAGAACTTACACTCTTTTGGCAGAGCATTCACAAGCCCAGAGTTATTTCCTAAAACGATGAGGGTGTTAGTGGAGAGAATACCGCTAAGTACAATGTAAAAGGAGCTAAATAGAACTTTAAAAATATATTCTAATACCATTTCTTTATTTTCCTCTTGAGTAAAACTACTATATAAATCTTCTATAGGAATCAAAGGCAGACCTAATAGAACATACCCTTTTATGCATTAGCCAAATTTATGCATACTTTGGATTTGCATTCGAAAGTTATATTCACATCAATTGATTTATATTTAATAAGGGTGTTTTCCTTCTACTATGACATTAGAAAAAGTATTTCCTATATTTCAGAAGTGGTGTGGATACTGGTTGAACTATTGGGCTGGGTGCCAGGAAAGTTAGGTTCCAGTCCTGGCTATGATTTTAGGATCCTAGGAGCTTCTATATCCAAATGAATGTTAATTTCTTTCAAGTTTTTGCCTAGGAAGGCTGTCCATTTATTGTAAGGATGCTTCTATTGTTCAGAAAATCTCAGGAGTTCCTGTGAAGGATATCTTTAGAGACAGCATGGCAGCTAGGTGGTATAGTAGAGAGACTGCCAGGTGTGGAGTCAAGAAGTCTCCCCTTCCTGAGTTCAAATCTGGACTCAGACACTAGCTGTGTGACCCTGAGCAAGTCACTTAACCTTGTTTGCCTCAGTTTCCTCATCTGTAAAATGAGCTGGAGAAGGAAATGGCAAACCACTCCAGTATCTTTGCCAAGAAAACCGCAGAAGAGGTCACAAAGAATCAGACATGAATGAAAAACGACTGAACAACAACTGAATAATATTGAAAACTTCCAATCAGATGTTATTTGAAAAGATCCATAACTTCATACTGTCCATGCTCTCTCCACTGGAGAGGAGAGAACTCCTCCCCTCTCTATTCTCCCCTCCCCTCCTCTCCTATCCTATCCTCTCCTCTTGCCTTACCTGAGGGTGTTCTGCCCAAAGGAAGGTGAATTTTGATGTCCAAAAGCTGCTTAGTTCACTTGGGGCTTACTGGCTAGATCTCTCTCTCAAAGACCAAGCCTTAAACCCAATTCACTCTGGAGCTCATAGTTTGGACAGCAATAGGTCCCTGCCCAAGCACTACTTAATGGTTATTTTTTGGGCCCTCCTGGCCCAGACTGAATGTAAATAGTAACTGTTTCTCTTTTGGCCAGCAACCATGAGGGTCTTCCCATCCCAGTTTGATTTTTTGTTTATTAAAAGGGCCATCCCTGATCTTGCTTCTCAAACAGGTCTATTCACTGAATGGGTGTTGCCTCACTCAAAGTGAGAACCTGAAAAGCCCTTAGCTTAAAAGGGCCAGGGTCTCCCATTGCATCCTGAGCCTTCTCCAGTCATCCTGATGAATATCTTGCCACTGGACCCAGATGGCTCTGGAGGAGAAAATGAGGCTGGTGACCTTGCACAACCCTCCCTCACTCAAATCAAAGTCAATTGCAAGTCATATCATCATCTCCCTAATGTCATGGTCCTCTTCAAGTATGAAGGACAAACACACAACAACAACAACTCTTTCCACCAATACAGATGGCCAGCCCTCTAAGCGTTAGCATGTGGTCTTCATGGATTTCAGTTATTCCCAAACCCATTCCTGGGTGGTTTTCTGGTGATGAACTTCTCTGTACTTAGCTAGGCTGGGCATTGGATGGCAGACATAGTCTATCACTGGTCTTGTGCTCTAAGCTCCTCCAGTTTGGTAGGAATTACCAGGGCAGATGCTTAGCCTTTAGGGAATCTAATCACCTCTGAGATTAAAGGAGGCATCAGAGGCAGATTTCAATGGAGCAAGAATACCCATCTCATTTTATGGCTTGCTCTTGGTTTTGACCCCAATTTGTACCAGCTTGAACCTTTCTAACAGATCTGGTTCCAGATGGTTTTTGACTTTTTCAAAACAAAACCAAAAACAAATCTACCTCCAAAGGCAGAAGTTTCAGCACTACTGAGAATATTTAGTGTGAAATATTTGCTTACCTCTAAGGATTTAATTTACTAGCGTTAGAGACATTGCTTAGATTAGCTATCTGGGGTAGGGAGGGGGAGGTAGAATATCTGGGCCAGCCACCAGGTGGTACTCTAACTTTGGCGTGTACCAGTTAATTCAACTAGGCATGCTCCAGTGCCTGGACGTATTATCCTCAACAGCTCACCACCACCTTCTCTAGTGCTCCCAGGCTCCCTGTTTTAAGTATAGGAAAATAGAATAGTTTTAGAAATAATTAGAAATCTCTTAAGGCTTGTGATCCTACCTCAATGAATTCTATTTCCCAGCCTCTTTATTATGGCCCAGATAATTAGCTCCATCAGCATACAATCTAAAACATATTTTACTACTTGAGCAACAAAAGTAAGGTGTAAAGTATTAATATTCAAACAGCAAGAGCAGCCCAAGTCATTTAAGCTAAAATCTGAATCTTCAATTCTGCCCATTCTTCTGCATCTTTGCTCTTAGTCTTTTGAGGAAAAGAGGAGACAGATGCAGCCAAACACTTTCAAATGTACCCAACACATATGAACCATATTCAACTGCTAGTTGGTTGCCAGGTGGATCCTTAGATTGGCCCAGTGTCTTGGCAGGTTGTTAAAATATTTTAGAATCTTGCCCTTGGGGCTGTCCAGACACATCCATGCAGTCACCTTCTTTTTCTGTATTTCTGCCAGATGTATAGCTGAAGCAGTTGAAAACTAGAGAGCACATCAGCTGGTTGGGACTTCTGTGGGATTACCTTGGGATTTTCTGTATCCATGAGGCCAAAGGCCTTCCTCTTCTCCCAGTGTTTCAGCCATGGGTTAGAAGAACCAGTCAAAGTGGAAGAACAAATGCCCAAAGAGCACATGCTTTTGGAAGTGACAAGTACAACATGCTATCTTTACTCTTTTTAAAAATCCCATCATAGCTGGTGACCAAGTATGACTTCGATGGTTGCATTTTCTGGTACCTTTGAACTTATTACATTCCACATCTTTGATTCCTTTTGGTGCCTAAACATCTGGAAAATTGCAGAGGGAAACTGTGATGTCTCTCCCCTGAAGACATACACACAGGTCACAGACACAGATACACACACACACACACACACACACACACACAGTGCAGTAAGGGCTGCAAAAACGTTAGAGGTTCCAAATGCATTTCCAAAAGAGATGGCCCAAAAATATTAACCTTTTGCCTTGTCCACCTTCCTTTTGATGTCACATGTTCTTGGTTGAATTCTTTGTCTTTGCATTTTTTATGACTTTACCAGTTATAACTAATTATCTTTTGAACTGGCTTGGTACTACTACTCCCATACCATTAACAACTGAGTTTCTTAAATGTGCCTTCAAAAAACCCAACAAAAAACTTCATACCTGTGCTTCCTTTTCTTTCCCCCCTGAAACTCTTTGTTGATATTGTTGTTTTTAAGATTGGGTCTACCTACCTTGTCCAAGCTGGAAGTACAGCAGCCAATCATGGATCTGATCCCACTATTGATGGGCAAGCTTTGCCCTTGGCCCGTTTACCCTTTGTTAAGCAGCCTGATGGCCTGCTGCTCCTGGGGGCTCACCACCTTAGTACTAGACTAGTGTGGATATCAGATCAGCTTTGATCCTGCTGCATCTCGGAACTCTTGAGTTCAAATGATCTACTAGCCTCAGTCTCCCTAGTAGCAGGGGGTTATAGGCATGCATCACCATGCCTGGCCTCCTGCAACAGTTTTACATCTGGGTTTTGGTATCGAGGAAGCTGAGGCTCAGAGGGGTGAAATGTTTTGTTCACAGTCAGTATTCAGAGCCAGTGATAGTGATGTAATTCAAATATAAGATTTCTGTTTCCAAGTCCCAAGTCCTTTATTATTTGTCTGTTATTATACCTTATCTCCTATTTGTGGTAGGTGTGAGATGGGTTAATAGCTTGCTTTCTGGTGTTAAGAACTAGTTTCTTCAGTGAGAACATGATTATGGTTTCTTTAAGAAGCAAGATGCTGCTTTTCAGAAAGAGGGATGGCAATACGCTTCCTACTTTATCTGCCTGTGAAATGAATCCATTGGCTTCTGAGGGCCTAGGGTTACCTTGGTGCAGAGATGGGGAACCTGCAGCCTCGAGGCCACATGTGGTGGATTTGTTCTGTGAAGTTTGGATTCAGTCAAAGGGACCCACTTGAGGACCTAGAGGCCTCAAGGCGGTGGATTCCCCACCTCTGCCTTAGCGTCTCTGTAAGTGGAATTAGCAAAAAGGCAGTCAGAGGAGGGAGACTATTGGTGACTTCTTAATAAGTTTCTTCTCCAGTGGAGGCAGCCTGTCTGGCCTCAAAAACTCCTTACACCACAAAAACACTGAAACTTTCTGGGAATGCCTTGCAGTTTCCTTTCACAAAGCTGTCTCCCATATGAGTTTGACTGAGGTAATAGCAGAAGCGGAGAGTGCCTTCATCCATCATAATCAGGGTGCATCATCTCGAACACGCTCTTGGAGAGGCCTGGCACCTGGGCTTTATTTCCCCCAAATCAGCTTCATCTCTTCTCCAGTGACCTGTAAATTCCTCTGACTTTGATTGCTCTCAATAGATTTGCTAAGCTATTATCTTATTCCTTTCCTGGGTTGATTCTAAAGTGAAGTGTATGCAGAGCTCAATCTATGGCATTCTACGTTGGGGGAGATCTAGTTCTTCCCACACAGATCAAACAACAAATTTCTCCATTCCTTCTCACCCAACCTCCAACAAAAGGGAGAAAAGAAGGCCCTTTAATCTAGATTTCCTACTGGGGCTGCCTGGCTACCCCAGATACTCCGGCCTACCCAGTGCAAGGCAATTCCCCAAACTTCTATTGAAGACTTATTTTATGAGAAGTATTGTGCTGGTCCCTAGGAGTAGAGACAACTCCTGCTCTCAAGGAACTTAAATTCTACATTGGGGGTAGGAGTAGGAAATATAACATGTATACAGATAAATAAAGGCCTGGTATGCCAAAAATCATTTTAAGAGGAAGACAGAAAAGAATGCAGGTATGTGGTGGAAACTGAGTTGTCTTTTTAAGAAACCTGGGGATTCTACCAGGGGAGGAGAGGAGAGTATGCATTCCAAACATGGGAAAAACCTGTACAGAGGCCTAGAGGTAAGAGGTAGGATGTTTTGCATTTCCCTTCTCTCTTCTGTTTCTATCTCCCTGTATTTCCTCTTCCATATTTCTTCTCCTTCTTCCTCTTTATCTAGTTGTACGCCTTAGGCAAGTCACTTAGCCTCTGTTTGCCTCAGTTTCCTCAACAGTAAAATGCTTGGCACATAGTATTATATAAATATATATGTATTATATATGATGTAAATACATTATATATAAACATATATATACAAATATTATTACTATATAAATACTATTTCCTTTCCCTTCTCTCATCTCCTTCTTTCTCTTTCTCCTTTTCATACTCCCTCCCTTTTTTCTCCCTCCCTTTCTCTAATCTCTAAACTTCTAAAGAACCTTGTATATAGTCTATGCCATGATTCTCACATATGATTATCAACTATTATGCATTATTCTGTACCATGTATCATGTGTATTGGTCTTTCCTCTAAAATTAGATGTGGTCCTGTTAGGGCAGGAACTCTGTTATTTGTTATTACTTTTGCTTAACTCATAGAGTTAAGTCTAGTGTTGGATACTATTAAGTAAATAGGAGACATTTATTGGTTGGTTACTTTCTAATCCCTTTACAAATATCATGGTATATTGGAACTATGATCTCATCTATGTGAATTCTCCCTTTAGAAATCAACATTTTTGAGGGAGGGGCTATGATTTGTCAATGTGAGCATCTCTTGGTGTAGAAGTGCCCTGAAGCCATTCAGATTGGCAATCCCTCTGTAATTCACAAGTTTGGGGGATTGTTGGTGGCACCAAGGAGAGGTTAAGTTTCTTGCCCATTGTCATGTAACTAGTTTACTTCAGAGACAAACTTCCTGACTCCGAGGTTGGTCTTCTGTCTCCTATATTATGTTGCCACTCAGCAGTAAATTTAATGAAAACCGTTAGCAGGTATCTTAGAAGCACAGAGTTTGAGTGCACCCCCCCAGTCCATCCCTTACAAGAAAAAATCCTTACCATAATATACCTGACATGTGATTGATTAGTGTCAGATTAAAGACCTCCAAGGAGGGAGAACCTACTGCCTCTTAAGGCATTCCATTATACTTCTGTTCAGATCCAATGGTTAGGGAGTTTTTCCTGATAGCAAACCAAAATTGACCTTTTTGCAATTTCCACTCCATTGTTCCTAGGCCAAACAAACAAACAAACAAACAAACAAACAAACAAAAAAACCCCATAAAACAAAAACCACTGGTTTTATTGTTATGGGTACTCCTTCCATTGATACAGGTTACAGTATCTTAGTTTTTTAGTATATGACACTTAAAGATTTCCTAAGGTCCAAAATTCAAAATCATTGCTGGGGTCCAGTGCTCTTGTGAGGACCCTTTGCAAATTTAGCTAGACTGGTCCTGGAATGACAGATATGCAGTCTATTGTTAGGACTGTATCTCAGATTCTTTCCATCTTAGTTGGTCTTCAAGCTCCTCTACCATAGCCTTTGAGAAATTAGTCACTTGAATGTCATAACAAAGTATCAGAGGAGAACTTCAGTAAGAGATGTGCCTGTGTGTGCATGTATTAGAGCACACACAAGCATATATATATATATGTATTAGGCTGACAGATGTTCCATCTATTCTGTAGCATTTCTTCCAGCTGTACCTTTAAGAATCATAGGAAGATAGAGTGAAGCATGCACGCTAGGTGAAATAAATATCTAGGGGTGCATCCCAGAGCTCTGCACGTAGCATTCTCCTTGAATTCTGCCCCAGTTCCATTGGAATCCATCCAAACACCTGTGTGATCATTGATATCATTGATTGCCTTCGCTGGCCCTAGAATTTTGGTTTTATTTTTTTGCATTAGGTTTTCTTGGCTGATCCTCTGATCCCATTATTTGACTGGTCCCCACCACTCAAGTTCCCCTGTGTCTTCTGCCATTTTCCAATCTGCTACAGATCCTCACAAGAACTTTTTTAGGATTCCTTATCTTGACTTGGCATGAAATATATTAACCTCATGATGAAGAAAAAAGAGCACTGAGCTGGTAGTCAGAAGACCTGAATGGAAGTCCCATCACTGACACTTCACTAGCTATGTGGCTCTGGGCAGGTTGCTTCTCCTCTCTAAGTTTCACTTCTGCCCCTTGTGAAATAGGGACAATAATACATGACCTATATTCCAGGGTTGCTTTGAGGAACACTTTGAAGGCAGCAGAATAGTAAAGAAATGTGAGTTACTCTAAATATTTGTATTTGGAGTTTTTATCCTCAGTGTTTCAGAAAGCTCCATAATGACCTCTCTAGGTTGCAAATCTGAATGAGGTCCTGTGATTTGTAGAAATGGTCCATGTGTGAAATATGGCATGGCGTATATTGGTTGTGCTATCCAAAGCACGCAACGAAATATCAGAGGAGAGCTTTAGTAAGAGATGTACTTGTGTGTGTATGTATTAGAGCACACACAAACATATACATGTGTATTAGTTGATGAATGTTCCATGTATTCTGTAGTATTCCTTTCAGCTGCACCTTTAAGAATCATAGGAAGATAGAGTGAAGCATGCATGCAAGGTGAAATAAATGTCTAGGGGTGCGTGGCATATACTAGTTGTGCTATCCCACAACAGAGACTGTGTAGGGAAGTAAGTGTTGTGTAAGCTCCATTGTTCAGAGGCCATTCCTTTCCCACATTTAAAATCATACCCTGATTTTGATATCCTCAAGTACATTTCACTCTTTACTTTCTCCCCTCAAATAGTCACAGATTGCCTGTTTGCAACTAATCTATGTAAGAAGCTAGCTAAGCATATACAGATATTGCTGAACGAATTTAAAGAAAAACACCTTCATATCTTCTGTTAATTATGTTAGCCCACTTAATTGTTAATGGTCTTTTATATTGTCATAACTGTGGCACACTTATTGTTAATATCATTAGCAATATTAATGGGAGCATTGATGTGTCACTTTGTTCACAGCATCCTTGTGAGGAGTACAGACAGCTTGGTGTAAGAAGGTCTAGGCTCTGAAAAGCAGAGATTTTTTTTAAACCACAACAATTAGCCTCTCTATGCCTCAATTTCCCCATCCAAAAATGTGAGTAATACAGGCTCCATCCTACTTAGAGTGTTGTTAAGAAATAAATGGGGTAAGATGTGAAAGCACTACGTATATCCAAGATGGTACTAAAGGAACAGAAAATAAATAGGCCAGCCTTGTTACCTTATTTCTCTAAAGGACTGATGATATCACTGCTTTACACATGATTATCAATGCAAAATGTTGGACACATGTCTATTGAGTGGACTTTCAATTCCATCTGGAGTAGGTGGAAGATTATGTTTCCATTGTCTGACAGTTTCCTGTGGGGCATGCTGGTTGTCTTGATTTGGTTTCCCACTTGGTTTCCTTTTCCTTTGTGGATAATTACCTCACTGGTCAGCACGCTACATGGACAACTGGGTTCACTTATGGCTCATGGCCCTGTGTTGGTAATAAATCTTTTCCTGTGTTGGGGTTTTCTATTCACTAGTAAATAATTTACACTTTTGAACAAAGCTTGTCTGTATTGTTTGCTGTTATCGTTGCTTCCCAAAAAGTGTTGGAAAGATGCTGGCTTTATACTCGCTATAACAGTGACAGCACTAACAACAAGCTGTAAAATGGTAACAATTAGCGAATTAGTGGGTTTTTAGCCAATAGTTACAATAGCAACAATAGCACAGATAATACAATTTCATGGGGTCAGTTCTACAGTACCAATATTGAACCCTAGGTAAGGAAAGAAGGAGCTTTGCAGTTCCTTCTTTGTTATTGAAAAATTATCCCCATGGTCACTAATTTCTGTTCCTGCTCTTCTATGAAGGGAGTAATGAGTGAGGTCAAGTGTTCTGTAGGCTGTCCTTGAGTTGGTTAATTCCCACCTGATATAGTGTATTTGAGATTCTCTAGAAATTATATTTTCTCTTTCTTTGAAACATACTAATTTTGATTGCCTCTAAAGTGCTGGAAGATATTTTCAACAAATAATTATTAAGCAGCTCAGAAGTGCCAGGCACCGTGCTCAATATAGTGGAGCCCCAGTTAGTCCAAATAATGAATACGCTGACATGGCCCACGTGTATTCTAATTCACACTATCCAAAGTTATAATTATATAAAATATGATGATTGCTTCTAGCATAATAGGTATATATGGTACAAATCTAAATAATGTGACCACTTTAGGGGATTATTTATTCGTGCTAACTGGGACGTAGCTGTAAAAGATGAAAAATTACATTGCTCTTTCTTTTAAGGAAGAATCTAATGGAAGCAGGGAAGGTTTGATGTGTACATGAGTAAGAATGACCCAAGGGCAAAGTGGAGATTGAGAGAACAGTTTTTTAGGATAATTTGAAGTAGGAAAAATTTCATCCCATTGGGATACCAGGGAGATTATGGAAGTCTTCATGGATGAAGTGGTCCCTAGTTTGGGTCTTATAGAAAAGAAGACGTTCTAGGGGTATAGTGAGTGAGTAGAACATTCCAAGCATGGGGAACAGTTCGAATGACATGGAGGTAGGAGATCAATTGCAAGATTGGTGAACAGTAAGCAGTCCAGTATTCATATAGCTAAGTCATGGTAGCAAAAGTTCCCTTGTTTTCCCATACAGTCTCACATCTCCAACTGCCTATTAGACATCTCAAACTGATTGTCTTTTAGACATCTTAAACTCTGTATGTCTCAAACTGAATTCATTATATTTCCCCCAAAGCCATTCTCTCTCACTAAGTTTCCTATTACTATAGAGGGCACTACCACCCTCCAAGTGACCCAGACTTACAACCTAGTCATCCTCAACTCCTTACACTCACTACCCTCCATATCCAATCTTCTGCCAAGTTCTTTCAGCTCTCCCTCTGCAATATCTCTTGTATATATCCCCTTTTCTTCTCTGACACTGCCACAACCTTTGATGCAGGCCCACATTACTCCATGGCCAGATTATTACAATAGCCTATTGCTTGATCTCCCTGTCCAAAGCCTTTCTCTACTCCAATCCATCTACCACTCAGCTATCAAAGTGATCTTCCTAAAGTACCAGTCTGACCATGTCACCCCCCCTTATTTAGTAAACTTCAGTAGCTCCCTATTACCATGAAGAGCAAATTTAAAACACTCTGGCTTATAGAGTCCTTCATAACTTACTCTCTTCCTACCTTTTCAGTTTTCTTCCAACATACTCTCCACCACATACATTACACTCCTGTGACACTGGCTCCTTATTGTTCCTAGCACTAACTACTTCATCATTTGACTCAGTGTATTTTCACAGTCTGTCCTCTGTACCTTAAATTCTCTCCCTCCCTATTTCCATGTCTTGGCTTTCTTGGCTCTTTTCAAGTCTTAGCTAAAGTCTCATATTCTGCAAGAAGCCTTCCTGGTCTCCCATGATGCTAATGACTTCCTTCTGTGATTATCTCCAACTTATCCTATGTATGTCTTGTTTGGACCTGTTGTCTCCCTCATTAGCCTGTGAATTCCTTGAGAACAGGGCCTGTTTTCACTTTTCCTTGTGTTTCTGGTTCTAAGCACAATCCCTGGCCCATCGTAGACACTTAATAAATTCTTGGTAGCTTGATCAACTCCATTCATTTTGTTGTTCTTTTAATTTATTTGGCATATTTCTAACCATTTTGAAATAACAAAAAGGGAACTGGCTTACTTGAAACCTTTCAACTTGGCCATCTTGCTGGAAATCCCTATAAAGTTAACCCCACAAGGATATCCCACTGAAAAATCAGTTCCACAGATAATGAAGATATAAACAAGAAAAGACAAGTTGCTAATATATTGGAGAAATTCTAGGTGGCCCTCAACTGAAATTACTTCCTTTGTTTGAAGTTTATAGCTCTCATCTATTTGTGTTATTGCTGCCTAAATATTTGTTTTTCTTCATAAAGACTTCACAACCTGATCATATATTCTTCCAAACAAACAGCTACATCATATGATTTAGGGAGGCTGCTTTTGACATCGTTGCTTTAGATTATTCTAAATGAAAAAACTATAATAATCAAATGTACTTTTTTTGATGGGAGGGGGCAGATCTGTGAATTCATTGGTATGGGGAATTCCCAGTGGGAAAATTCTCTTTACTACTACACACTGGCAGTCATCCTTCAACTCACAGTCTCCTAGAATTTCCTGGGGCACTGAGATGTTGAGAGACTTGCATAGGTTCATAAAACTAGCATTTATGCTAGAGAGACTTAAACCCAGGTCTTCCTAATGCCAAGATCAGTTATCTATCCACTATTCCACACTGACTTCCTCAAATTCCCTTTTAACCATTTGACATTTTACTTTTTAATAGGGTTACAGGATTTTAAGCTATTAAGGACCTTACCCACTACTTCATCCAGACCCCTCATTTGAATAATGACAGAACTGAGACTCACAGATGCTAACTCATTTGCCCACAGATAGTAAATAATAGAACCAAGACTCAAACATGTGTCTTCAAAATCTAAATCCACTGCTCCATCCTTTGCATCATGCTGAATGCTATGCAGAAAAACTGCCCAATTGGTCTCCCCCTTTCCTGAGACCTCCAGGTATCTTTTTATCTCTCAATTTCTCTTGTAGATACCTCCCACTCTACCCCTTTCTTCAGTAGAATGTTAACACCTTGAAAATAAGGATTATTTGGTTTTGTCCCACTATTCTTAGTGCCTAGCCTAGTACTTTGTCCAGGGCAGGTACTTAATAAATATTGAATTGAATTGTTTCAGTCTCTTTGTGACCTCTTTTGGGGTTTTCTTGGCAAAGATTCTAGAGTGGTTCGCCAATGGTTTTTCCAGATGAGGAAACTGAGGCAAACAAGGTTAAGTGACTTGCCCAAGTTCATACAGCTAGTACTTGAAATTGACAGATTTGAACTCATGTCTTCCTGAATCCAGGCCCGGCACTCTATCCACTGCACCACCTACCTGCCTTGAATTGAATTGAGCCCATGATAAAACTTTTGTTGAGATCTTAACACAGTTGGGTAAGTAGGTAGTTTTAGGTTTTTTCTCTCCTCTTCAGAATTCTCCCTCAAAACAAACAAACAAAAAACTTTTTTTTCATTTCTAAGTGTTGTTGGCCATTTATAACTACTTAGAAGGTGGAGGTTTGGGTATTTCTGCATTCCCACTCTTGCAAGAAACTCAGTATTCCAAGAAAATTGATATCTAGGTTTCTTTCACTCCAGATGGCATTTTGACAACAAAGATAAAACATTTCTCATTCACACCACATATACTGCTCGATTATGTTTCCTTTTCTCATCCTGGAGTAGAAGACTGTATTATTTATAAACCTCAAGTTTGAATTGTCACTGACTGAGGAATGTTATTCATCACACTGTGAATGTTTAGTGTAGGATGCATGGGGTATCAGCTTTATAGCATGAAAGGTATCTGCCAAGCTGACAAAAAGAGCTGTCTTCCTTGTAGTAACGAGTTAAATTGTACAAGAGACTCAGACCATTTGATGAGAAGTATGTCTTCATAGACAGACAGATCTGTCCTACCCTATATTAAAGGTTGTATGTAGGGAAAATCTTTCTATATATCTTGAAGTATTATGGAAAAACTGCAAAAACTGATTGAATTTTTGTGGTTTCTGTCAGCTATGTTATCATGGCAGTGGGTTGGGACAGTGACCATGGAAAGCCAAGAGAAGAGCTATCATGGAAACCCAGACTATCACACTTTGGAGAGACATTAGATTTGAGCTCATACTTGATCTGGAATCTTCTTGGCCACATACTCAACAAGTAGTCATTAAATATTTCTCCAAAGATCTCTAGTGATGGGGAACTCACTGCCTACTAAAGCAGCCCATTCTTCTTTTGGAGACTTCTGTTAAGAAGTATTTCCTAAAAGTAGTAAGGTAGAAGGAGTGCTGGGCTTGGAACTGGGAAAAACTAGTTGTGTGACTCTGAACAAATTACTCTGCCTTCCTCAGTTTCCTCATCTGTAAAATGGGGATAATAATATTACCTACTTCCCAGAGTTGTTAAAAGGATCAAATGAGACAATATTTGTAAATCACTTTGCAAATCCCAAAGCACTATAGAAATTCTTTCATCAGTAATAATAATTATAAAAACAGTTATTAATAATACAATCAATATAAATAACACAATATTAATAGTAATTAATAATGAGTCAAAGTTATTCCTTCTGCACCTTCTACTCATTGCTCCTGATTGAGCCCTGTGAGGTCAAGCAAAATAAATATCACCCTCTTTCACATCTAGAGGCCTATAGATAAAACTGTTATCATGCACCTCTAAAGCATAGATTCTTCCCCAGTGGCATTCCAAGTTCTTTCAACTTGACAATAACATTGCATCCCTTCACTACCCTGGTTGTCCTTTTCTGAATTTGCTTCAATTTTTCAGTGTCTGTCCTAAAATATGATTCCTAGGATGGAGCATAATCTTTGTGAAATCATTTAGTAATAAATTTGTTTTAGAAGTCCAGTAAGTGAAGTCCTTTGGCTAGGTTGCTAAGCCACCCAGGGCAAGAAGTGAACGGTACAACGTGCAGCACCCACCAGCATGGCATAACACTTTTAGGGTCCTGTGTCCTCCTTCCAACGGGAGATCTACTTCTTCTGGCACTATCACATTTTAATACACAGAGAACATGTGTTGAATACATGTGCTCATGCTGTTGAAGAACAATTCTCCCAGAGGTTATTTCATTTTTCTGGGGAGGAAATCCCTTTGGACAACTTGTTCTAGAAGGCATCCTGCTGGAGTGGAATGAGCTCCAGACAGAGAGTCAGGAATTGTGTTTTCAAGTCCCAGCTCTGTCAACTACTAGACTTGGGCAAGTTCTCTTTCTTCTCTGGGCATCATTGTCTTCCTCTGTAAAACAAAAGGGTTGGATTAGATGTTCTCTGAGGACACTTCTAGCTCTAAAAGTCCATCTGGTTTGCTGGACCCTTGATAGAATTCCTAGACTATAAGCTCCAAGTTTACAAAAATGAGCATCTTTGCCAAACTTTGTCTTGCTTAGTTTAGCATCTAGCATATGATTCTATACACAGCAGGTGTTGGGGAGATGTTTGTGGAATAGAATTTTTCCATTTGTTGAATTGACTCATTTAGCATAGAAGGGTCTATGCTGGTCTGTGGTAACAGAGAAAAGACATGAACACATTATTCTGCCATCACTTATTTTCATACTTTCTTATTGACCAAAGTTGTTTTTTTAATAAGAAAAGTATAATCATCCCTTTTAACAAGACCACCAAAAGAATATCTAGATCACAAATGATCTATAATTAAAATCATTATTGATATGAACATCTACCAGAAATTTGCTATTGTGTCTACAATAATGTCATTTAGTTTGCATATGGCTCTGCTAACAATGAGATCTTATCAAATCTTATACTTCAATTACATGCTGCAATGACCCAGTCATATGAAATCACTTTTCTGTATAATAGATTTCCTAAATAACATATTCATTCCTCAGACCTAGGGACTCTACAAAGAAAAGAGAACCATAATGATGGATGTGTGCTGCAGACAATCTTAATTAATGCAACTGAGTGATATGTGTGGAAATGCTTTGGATACAAATGTACTGCATGAAGCAATGGTCTTACATTCAAATTACACTTTGTTTGCAGGCTAGAACATAACCTATTTGTGCTACTATTCTTTAAATCTCCATTATTCCTTGCAGAGGCTCTCTAAATATGATGAGATATTCATCCAAATCAAGGAGCAATGGATTGCCTGGCATTACTTGGCAGACTATTAAAATCCGGATGTGGGCTGCAGGTTGG
The DNA here is from genome assembly GCF_900497805.2 of Vombatus ursinus. NCBI lineage: Eukaryota > Metazoa > Chordata > Mammalia > Diprotodontia > Vombatidae > Vombatus > Vombatus ursinus. Next base: position 17,560,366 of record NW_020954596.1, on the reverse strand, counting down.
AAGTCCCAGTTGTACTTTGAAAGCCCTTCACCACGTGGCCTCTTTCCACTTTCCAGTCTTCTTGTGATCCAACCTCACTGACCTCCTTTATGCTACACACACACACACACACACACACACACACACACACACACACACACA
>NW_020954596.1:17530831-17560215 GCF_900497805.2 Vombatus ursinus | reverse complement strand
ACACACACACACACACACACACACACACACACACACACACACACACAGGTAAGCTTTTTCACTGTCTGTCTCTGTGCCTGGAATGCTTTTGCTCCTCACCTTCCTCTCCTGGCTTCCCTGGCTTCCTTAAAGACAGTTCAAATCCTACCTTTTGAAAGGGCCCCTTCCTCTTCTCCCTGCCAGTAACTTTCCTGAAATTACTTCCCACTTACCTTGCATAAGTCTTGTACACATATCCTTGAGGGCAGGGTCCATGTTTTTGTTTTTTTTTTTCTTGTGCTTGCCATATGGTAAGCACTTAATGCTTTCTTCCTCCCTCTCTGCCTGCCTGACTTTAAAATCTGATGGATCTCTAATCTTATTGGTGTGTATACTCTTCTTTATGTTTGCAGACTGAAATCCATTCACTCATCCTGTCCAATTCTTAATAAGAATAATGATAATAACAATTAGCATTTATATAGTGCTTTAAGATTTGCAAAGTGCTTTACTAATCTCTCATTTTATCCTCACAATACTGGTATGCAAGTGCTATTACTATACCTGTTTTACAAATGAGGAAACTGAGGCAGACATTGGTTAAGTGACTTTTCCAGGATCACATAGCTAATAAGTGTCTGAGGCCAGATTTGAACTCAGCTTTTCCTGACTCCAGGCCCAGCTTTCTATCTTCTGAACCATGTGGCTTCCTTCTATAAGTCTCTATATCTTCCTATAAGTCTTCCATAGAGCATCTACCCAATGCACTGGAGGCCTTCTTCTGATTCTTTAATATTTTATGGATCCTAGAGCAAAACTAGGCTGTCCCTTTCTTATCCCTCTTTCACACTAGAACTCTAAGAGCTTCACCTTTTTTGGGGGGTAGGGTTGGACATGCCTTTGATGATATCTTTTAAGACACTTCTTGTAAGCAGTGTTCAACCCTATTATACATGTATCCATTTTTTGGATCATTTACAATTTGAGTTTTATTGGGATTATTGTGTGCCATGTTTTTCTGGGAAATGGCAACTCATTTTTGGGAGAATGTTGGCATTAAAATGGATTTTGCTGGAGGGAACTGTTCAGTGTTGGGATCACTGAAGCTGTTACATAATTTTTCAAATGCTTGCTCTTCTCTACCTACTTAATTATGGGACCAGATCATTATCCAACTGAAGTGCCTGTCCAAAATATACATTCTTATAGTTGAAAAAAATTTTCCTTGGAATGAAAAGACCTGGGTTCCAGGATTCTGACTCTGACTTTACTTGTGAGACATTGGGCTAGTCATCTCATCTCCTTATACCTCAGTTTCACAATTTGTAAAAATGAGGTTGGACTAGATCACTTCTGAAACCCCTTCCAGTTTTAGGCTTATGATCTATATAAATAAAATGGGCTTCCTGTGCAACTATGTCAGAATGTGGACACTTGGTGTTTTCCTATTCACAGTGGTTTTTCCATTTTGCCTAGATACATCATTCTCTTAATTGACCAAGGATTTCATTGAGGGAGCTTTAATGTCCTGGCATATGACACTATTAGCACATCATCAATCCAAGAGAATTTAAACACCTTAACACCAATGAGGGATTCCACTTCTACTTAGCCTGTAAGTGCAGTGGCTAGAGGGCTGGGCTAAGATTCAGGAATTTCTGATTTCAAATGTGGGCTCAGACATTTACTAGCTGTGTGACCCTGGGCAAGTTACTTAACCTGTTTGCCTCAGTTTCCTCAACTACAAAATGTGGATGATAACAGAACCTATCTCCCCAGACTGTTGTGAGGATCAAATAAGAAAATATTTGTAAAGCACTTAACACAGTGCCTGGTGCATGGTAGGCACTATTTAAATGTTTATTTCCTCCCCCAGCCTCCAACAACAGTGGTCTCTTTATTGTTTTATCCTTCATTTGATATTGATAATGGATTATTATATTGGCACTTTCATGTTTCACAGAACTGTTATTTTAACATATGCATGGAGGACACCTTCTTTGGACAGCCACAAAGCTGTGTTTTGCTCCTTTGTTTCAAAGGCTTTTTTTGGCAGTCAACAAAAGATAGAGCCAGCAGGATCTTGCATTCTCTTCACCTCTCAGTCTTTTGTGTGACTGTAAAGATATATCGTTCTGTAGAGAATTTTCTGCTAAGATCTGCCTATTCCTTTTTCATGTTTTCATCAAAGATATGCTTAATATATTCCCAGATATTTTTATACATTTTTTTCTGAGATGAGTTAGCAGACAAAAATTGAAAATCTCAGTTTTCTTTTTGTTCACTATTTCTGTTGAAATTTCCTTTTAAATAGCTTGGAAAATGTATCCCAGAGTCTCTATAAAATTTTGTTGTCCATAGCATTTTTTTTTCCTGGATGAGTGTCATTAGCCTCCAACACTCTATACCAACTTAAGAGTTATTGTTACCTAGCTTTGTTCATACTGAGGAGGTAGAATTTAAATGTGATAGTTCCACTATTCTAACTGATCAGAATGGGCAGCTAGAAGTTACAGTAGACAGATCACCAGGCCTGGAATTAGGAAGATCTGAGCACAAATCCAGCCTCCAGACACTTAGTAGTCATGTGATCCTGGGCAAGTCACTTAACTCTGTTTGCCTCAGTTTCTTCATCTGTAAAATTAGCTAAAGAAGAAAATGGCAAATAACCCCAGTACCTTTGCCAAGAAAACCCCAAACAAGGTCATGAAGAGTTGGGCACTACTGAAATGACCCAGCAACAACAACAAAAACAACAACAACAACAGCAACAATTGAAAAGAACAGATTTCCATAGAAAAGGTGACAGATTTGTTCTACTTGTACTTTTCCATTTTCTTCAACAAGTGTTCTCGGGATGATCTAGCTTAGTTGGGCTTCATGCCAAGCTCTTTTCAGGCTCATTTTCTTCTTCAAAACTATTTGTTATTTCATATAGTGATACTGATCATAATCTTGTGTCATCTTCCTCTGTAACATAACAAAGTCTCTTCAGTTCACCACCACCTTTGACAGTCTCACAGTTTATAGCTGATATATTCAAATGGTTTAAATTCAGAAGGAATGTCTCCCTCCCTCAACTGGTTCTACCCAATATGGATAAGATCCCCAAACTGGTCACAGGACTGAGGTAACTTAAGAACTAATGGATATGATATGAGATAGATTAAAATAGATCAAAGGTAAAATAACAAAAGCACCAAGCTGAGGATCAGATAGTATGCTGTGAAACAAATTTTCTTTTAAAGATAAAGGATGGTCAGTGATGGCTTCATTGAGAAGGTAGTATTTCATTAAGGCAATGAAGGGAAGGACTTAACCATTGGGAGGAGGAGTCCATTCTAGGTATGAGACTTCTAACAGTTAGATGAAGGAGGCCTTTCCAGGTATGGAAAATCATATGGCCAAAGACAAGGAGATAGGAGAGAACAGGAGGGGAATGAGGAACAAAACTGCCAGTCTTACGGGAATAAAGAACATAGGAGGGGCAATGGTGTAAGACAAGGCTGGAAAAGTCATTTGGAGCAGATTGTGGAAGGTATTAAATGTTAAGATCAGGCATTATCTATCTATCTGCCTGGCTGTTCCTTGTATTTATATATTGGTTCACTCTAAATCCTATAAACTTCTCCTCCCTCAAAGCTCTTATGGCTCCATTCTTGGATTTCTCATTTGCATTTACTTCATTCTATCTTTTGTTATAGTTCTGTGCCTACATTTCCTCTCCTTTCCCCCTCCCTACAATTAGACTTTATGTTATTTAACAGCAGGGCTTGTGTAGTATACCTCTTTGGGTTCTTATAACTCAGAATGCTGCCTCATATATAATGGGTTCTTAACATTTATTGAATACATAAATGAAGGATTTCTAGGCCTAGGAAATGGTGCCAGCAAAGATGCCGAAAGAAGGTTGTGTGAGATGTTTACAGGAACAGGAATTCATATAGTTAGTCTGGATCATAGGAAATATTTTGGGAAACCATGTGAGAGAAAGATGCAAAGCTAGATTGTAGACAAGTTCTGGAGGAACTTGAAGTCTATAAAATGGACTTTAAACTTTACTCAGTAGGTACTAGGGAGTCACTGAAGGATTTTGAGCAGAAGAATGAGCAATTATCATTTTGTGAACTTGTTATCCAGGAAATAGTGAAAAATGAAAGAGGAAAAACAAGGGAGGCAAAGCATTGTTAACCAACCAACCAAATAGGAATGAGGGATACTTTCAAATACCAAGGAGAAAAATTAAAACTGCTTTCTGAATTAAAACATTGTGATTGAATCAATCAATGGCTAAATAATAGTGGGAACTAACACTTAGGAAGTTCCTTACTGTTTACAAAGCACATTCATCATATAACAAGACCAGCCTGCCCTTAATCATAGATCTCTGATATAGCATCAGGTAGCCACAAGGATGGATCAAGGGAGCTGCTATTCACTGGAGAAAGTTAGAGGATGTTGGATTCCCATGGTGCCTTGCACCTGAATACAGATTGTATTAGGTAATACAAATTAGGAAAACAAAAAAAAGGATTTGGGGGTCATGTGAAAAGTTGTAGGTTGTTTCTTAGCAGCTGTGAACAGAAAGAGAATTGAACTAGGAAGGAGTGACTTTCATGACACAGTATAGTGGGTAGGAACAGAGAGGCTCTCTGTGGTCCTTGGCTATAGTTAGGCCACAGAGGCAGAACACCTGGAGTTGCACTGTCATGGCTTCCTGAACCCAGGAGTCCAGGAAGAATCCCAGTGATCCTGGAAGCAAGCTGAGAAGGTTCTATAAAGCTGATTTCCTTCCATACTCATCACTGAGAGAAGATAGAATTATGTGGATATTTTTCTTCCTGTTCACATATTTGTTGAGGGACAGCTTCCCCATCCTTCTGTATGTTTTTCCTAGGAAGATTATTCCTCATTCACTGCTGTGGGAGTATAAGGGGTTGTAGTCATTGGTATATGAACAGCAGAGAATGACTACATTACCTGATTTCTTCCTAGGTATTTACAATGATTTTGTCTGATCAAATGCTTTTGCTTTAGATTGATGACTCTACAATGGACTGATAATAGAAAATGGATTGGGACTCTGGTTATTATGTGCAAAACTTATTACTTATAATACTCATAATGGATATAGGAGGGGTGTGAAGGACTGCAGAACCAGAATTCTGACTCATAACTACCCTATTAAGTAGATAGTAAAGTACTATTATCTTAATTTTTAAAATGAAGATACTGAGGCTTTGAGATATTAAGTGATTTTCTCAAGGTTCAGTTAGCAAGTTGCAGTCTAAACTTACCAAATCACAGAATGTCAGAGTTGGAAGGGATGTCCAGAGGCTGTCCACTCTAATGTATATATGAATGAGTCCTCATTATAAAGTTCCCAACAAGTGGCCATCTAGCCTTTGCTAGAAGACTGAGTGAGACTCCACTACCTTTTAACGTAGCCAATTATACTTTTGGACAGCTCTAATTGTTTGAATTTTTCCTTCTATGTAATTGAAATATACCTCTTTATAACTTCTTCCTGCTTCTGTACTTGGACCAAGTAAAAAAGTGCATATTATATCTATAGATAGGAGAGAAGTTCATGCCCAAACAATAAATAGAGAAGATAATGGAAGATAAAAAGAATAATTTTGATTAGATAAAATGAAAAAGTTTTTGCACAAACAGATCCAATAAAGCTAAGATTAAAAGGGGAAAATGACTGGGAAAAATCTTTGCTGCAAGTTTCTCTGATAAAGGATTAATATCTAAGATACATAAGGAATTGATTCAAGTTTATAAGAAAAACAACCATTCTTCAATTGATAAATGGTCAAAGATCCAGACAGACAGTTCTCAAGAAACCCAAATTATCAATAGCCGTATGAAAAATGCTCCAATATGAATATAATTACAAAACATTTTTTATACAAATAAAGTCATATCTAAACAATTGGAAAAATATTAGTTGCTCATGGGTAGGTTGAGCCAATATTATAAAAATAACAATTCAACCTAAATTAATTTACTTAGTCAGTGCCATGCTGATCAAACTACTAAAATTTTATTTTATAGAGATAGAAAAAAGTGACAAAATTCATCTGGAAGAACAAAAAGTCAAGGGTATCAAGGGGATTAATGAAAAAAAATGTGAAGGCAGGTGGCCTAGCCATACCAGATCTCAAACAGTTTTACAAAATGACAATCAACAAAACAATCTGGCACTGGCTAAGAAATAGAATAGTAGATCAGTGAAATGGATTAGATATACAAGGCACTGTAGTAAATGGCCATAGTAGTCTAATGTTTGACAAATGCAACTATCCAAGTTTTGGGGGCAAGACTCACTATTTGACAAAAACTTCTGGGAAAACTAGAAAGCAGTTTGGCAGAAACTAGGTATAACCCAACATCTCATACCATATACCAAGGTAAAGTCAAAATGGGTACATGTTAGACAATAAAGGGTGATACCATATGCAAGTCAGAGGAGTATGGACTAGTTGACCTGTCAAATCTATGGAGAAGGGAAGAATTTATGACCAAACAAGAGATAGATAATATTAAGGGATATAAGATGAATAATCTTGATTCCATTATATTAAAGTTTTTTGTGTGCAAACAAGACCAATGCAGCCAAAATTAAAAGGAAAGCAGAAAACTGGGGGAAAATTTATAGCAAGTTTCTCTGATAAAGTCCTAACTTTTCAATTATATAGAGAACTGAGTCAAATTCATAAGAATACAAGTCATTCCCCAGTTGACAAATGGTTAAAAGACATCAACAGGCAGTTTTCAGACAAAGAAATCAAAGCTATCTACAGTCATACGAAACAACTCTGAGGTACCACTTCACACCTATCATATTGGCTAATATGACAGAAAAAGAAAATGACAAATGTTGGAAGAAGTATAGGAAAATTGAGACATAATGTACTGTTGGTGGAGTTGTGAACTGATTCAACCTTTCTGAAGAGGAATTTGGAGCTATGTCTAAAGAGCTATAAAACTTTGACCCAGAAATACCACTACTACGTCTATATCCTAAAGAGATTTAAAAAAGGAAAATGGACCTCTTTGTACAAAATTATTTATAGCAGCTGCTTTTGTGGTGGCAATGAATTGGAAATTGAGGGCAGTGCCCATCAATTGGGGAATGGCTGAACAAGTTGTGATGGAATACTATTGTGTTATAAGAAATGATGAGCAGGATGCTTTCAGAAAAAACCTGGAACTGATGCAAAGTGAAGTGAGCAGAACCAGGAGAACATTATACACAGTAACAGCAATATTGTACAATGATCAACTGTGAATGACTTATCTATTCTGATCAATACAATGATCTAAGACAATTCTGAAGGACTTATGATAAAAAGTACTATGCATTTCCAGAGAAACTAACTGATAGAATCTGAATGAAGACTGAAGCATGCTTTTTTTTTTTTACTTTATTTTTCTTGGGTTTTGTTTTTTTGGTCATGTTTTCTTTCCCAATATGGTTAATATAAAATGTTTTGCATGTTTGCATCTGTATAACCTACATTAAATTGCCTGCCTCCTCAATGAAGGGGTAGAGAAGGGAAAGAGAGAATTTGGAACTTAAAATTTAAAAAAAGAATGTTAATAATTATTTTTACATGTAATTGGAAAAATATTAAAACTCCAAAAAAGAAAAATGCTCCAAATCACTGTTAATTAGAGAAATATAAACTAAAGCAATTCTGGGATTCTATTTCATACCTATCAGAGTGGCAAAATTGACAAAAATGATAAATATTGAGGAGGCTGTGGGAAAATAGGAACACTGACAAACTATTGGTGGACTTGTGAATAGGTACACCCATTCTGGAAGGTAATATGTAATCATATAGAAAAGATTGTCACTAGAGTGTGTGCTTTGTTCTATCTATATCATTGCTAGGTCTATACTCAAAAGAAATTAAAGAAAGAGGAAACATCTTTTGTCTACAAAAATACTTATAGAAGCTCTTCTTGCAGTAGCAAAAACTGGAAACTAAGAGGATGACCAGAGATTGAGGAATGACTAAGTGACTTGTGGTGTATGAATGCAATGGAGTATTATTGTGCTGTAAGAAATGAGGACATAGGTGATTTTGAAAACAGTTGTCTGAACTAATGGAGAGTGAAGTGAGGACAACCTGAGGAACAATTTATACTATAGCATCAAAATTATAAAAATGAACAATTTTGAGGACTTTAATAGACAGATGAAGAATGAAATTAACAGAACCAGAACAATCAATACAACAGCAACAGCATAAAAACAAATAACTTTGAAAGCTCTGAGACCTGTGAGCTCTAAGAACGATGACTATTCATGATAACATAAAACCAATGATAAAGCATGCTATCTACTATAGACGGGTGCTGGATTTAGAGTGTGGAAACAGGAATTTGCTTTGCTTGACTATGCATATTTGTTATAAGAATATTTTTTTTCTTCAGTGGAGTGGAGGGTGAGAAAATTGATTTCTGCTATTTTTTTAAATAGATGGGAGAGTGACACAGGTGTGAAATATTGCATATACTTTCATATGAAGTTGCTGTATAATTAGTTTTACCTAAGTATTTTACTCTGTTACAAGAGATTTCTCAAGAAGTAGGAATAATTTATAATTGTAATGTAAAAACAAAACACATCTTTAAAGCTGAAAATGACAAAAAGAATAAAAAAGTGAGAAAAAAAAGAGTAAGACTAATCATTGTATTATAGTGACACTAGACTCTTTGCTGTTCCTTGCCCTAGATATTCCCTCTCTTAACTTTATGTATTTTCATTGGCTGTCCATGTCTGGAGTTCTCTCCTTCATTATCTCTGCTTCCTAGCTTTCCTGGTTTCCTTCAAGTTTTGGCTAATATCCCACCTTCTACAAAAATCCTTTCTGATTCCCTTCACTGTACCTACCCTCTGATGATCTCCAATTTGTTTTTGATATATCTTATTTGTATGTAATTATTTGTACGGTCTCCTATATTAGGTCTTGATTATTTTTTGGTCTTTCCTTGTATCCCTAGCGTTCAGCAGAGTTCCTGGTACATAGTATATGCTTAAATAATTTTTGTTAATTGACTGACTCTACAACCTTTCAAATATTTGAAAAGAGCTGTCATAACTGCCCTAAATCTCCTCTTCTCTCAGTTAAACACCCATGTTTTCTTCAAGTAAATCTTGTATATTATTTTAGAACTCTTCTCCGTACTAATAATCTTCATCTAAACACTGAAGGCAATCAATGTCTTTCCTAAAATGGGGCATCTGAAACTGAATGTTATAAATCCTCTAGAGGTGGTCTGATAGAGGCACAGTAGTACCTGCCTAGTCAAGGACAATGCCTCTCTTAACGTGACCCAAAATCTTACTAGTTTTTTGGGCGGCTATCAAATCACAATGATAGGATGACTTCATTCATATCACATTTGTAATCTACTGAAACCCCAGGTATCTTTCAGATAAACTGCCGTCTAGCCACACCCTCTGACCTATCTTTTACTTGAAGAGTAGATTGTTTAAAAATCCAAACATAAAAATTTAAATTTCTTATTAAATGCTACATTATTAGAGTCAGACCAAAGTGAGAACTTTGGGGGTGCTGTCTCTGACATTCAATGTTTTAGTTCTCACCGCAAACTTTGTATCACTTTCGATTTGTTCAGTATGTGTGCCTTTTTGTAAGACACTGCTAAAATGTTAAAGAGTTTAGAACCAAGGACAGATCCCCTCATAATTTCCAATTTGATAGTGATTAATGACAAATCTTTTGTTTGGGCCCTTTGACCACAAAGACTTAAGCTCAGGTGTTCTGACTCTCTAGGCAGTGTCTTCCCAATGTATCTCATGGTAAGAAAACAGATTTTAAAGATAATAGCGCCAAATTTTACAAGAATTAGTCATTGCTGAGAATGAAGACTTGAGAGTTTTTAGAAGGTATTTCACATGGTTCTTTTGAAACAAACAATTTAGCACATAAGAGGTACTGTCAGGCATAATACTTCAACTAGTCCAAGGAATGCCATATCCTGGTTCAGATCTTCATTTCCTCTCACCTGGAATATTGCAGTAACTTCTCAAATGGTTCCTTGTTTCTAGTCTCTCCCCCTCTAACTTAACCTGTATACTTTTACCAGATCAATAGTTCTCTGTTGCCTGTGAAATAGTTAAAATTGTTTATTCTAGTCATATTCCTATTCCAGACCTAGTACCATTTTCATAAAACCAGATAATTCTGCTTCCAAAAGCTAGAAATGAGCTCTCCTGAATTTTTTTTATTAGAACTTTTTTACATTTTTCTTGTTCATTTTTCCTTGTAATTATTTCACAGGGTTTATGGGGTTTTTTAAGTAGAAAGATACTTTAGAGGTATTCTAGTTCAATCCCCTTATTTTACTAGTGAGGATACTGAAGTTCAGAAAGGTAGATTTAGATATATCTCTTCCCCCCTCCACCCCATATAACTATAAAGTATGTGAAGGCAGTGACCTAATCTCATTTATCTTTGTACCTCTCACCACCCAGCACAGAGCTCTACATGCAGTAGACACTCAATTTTTGCTCAACTGGAATACTTCTTTTGTACTTACATAAAAAAAAATTTTCTCTAAAAGATAACCAAATATTCATGCAATAGGCCATCTTTTATGGAGGGTCAACCTGTCCTCAAACCTTCCCTAATTTACTTCTAAACACCCATGATTAGAGATAATTAAGAAGAAAATACAAGAATGACTGAAACAGTAATTAGAAAAGAGTAGTTATGTTCAAGAGTGAAAACTCATTAAACTCGAAGAATGGAAATATCTGACAGCAATTTATATGCAGAGACTCCAGATGCAAAGACTGAACAAGGCAGTGCTCCCTCATTAGGAGTGTAAAAGATCACCTTTGATACTGCTTTTCATGTATCCCTTCTTTATTCTTTCTAATTGTTGTGCCATCCCCGTTCTCCTGATTATATTAGTGTAGAATGATGACATATTCCTATCTTGAATGTTCTCAAACTATATAAACAGATACTTGCTTATCCCAACAGTATTTTCTAAAATGGCTATCACAACCTTGCCCAGTCACTTGCTGGCATATAATACAGTAAAATGAAAGTTTATTAAAAGCACTTACTGTATACAAAGCATTGTTCCAGGTACTTGGGTAACAATTAGAATAGATTAACTTTGTTGTGTTGAGAAGGACAAAATTCTAGTCTTTATGTGAAAAGATGCCTGTGAATGTAAGACTGAATTGATTTTTAAAGAAAAAATGATGAAATAAGTGTTTCATTGTTTTGACAAAGCTCATGATGTTTCTCTCTCTCTCTTTTAAAAATAATTCCCAAACCCTTTTTTGTCTATGCTAACCATTTATTTTAAAATGCTTCATATTGTTATATTTTGGGATTGCATACGGCAATACTGCCATATACGTCAATGTAAGTGGTTCCTGTCATGGTGCAATTCAGAACTCATTATTGTCTGTCCGACCCAGGAGACTTGTCCATGTGCTTCCATAAGCTCTTAGCAGCAATAGCACCACCACCATGTATATAGCACTTTACATGTAATCTGTGTTTGATCCTTGCAACTTTGAGAGTTGGTGCTATTTTTTTTTAATCTGTGAAATGATGATAAGTGATGTGTCCAGAGTGACTGAGGCAGAATTCAAATTCAGATTTTCCTGAATCCCAAACCCAGCATTTTCTCTTTTGCACCATCTAGTACAATGAAATCACCAGTTCAGCCCCTCCCCCTCTCATACCTAGAACACTCCTTTATCTATCTAAGGGTAATACCAGTTATTGGAAGGACTGTAATAGAAATATTAATTAGGACTCAGAGTCATGCCCGATGATTACTGGGGTTGAATTTCTTCCTGATTTTTCTTCCTCTACTCTATCTGAATTATAGCCACATCCAGCATCGCACAATGCCTTAAAATCTATACAATTCCCACAGAAAACTTTCATTTCATGTGTTTTTCCTTTCTATTTCTAGTGTGGAAGTCATGGGGTAGAAGGGGCACAGGGTACAGAAGCCACAGATTTTTCTGCCACATGGTATTTTCATGGTCAGTGCCTACCAGAAGGGAATACATCTGTTGCAGCATGAGCAGGGCTATCGATTTGTCCCTGCATGGAGTGTGCTCCAACAGTCTCAATGGGAACTATAGTGGACTTGGCAGCTGGATATGGAGTGGTTCCATCCCCCAAATGGAGCTTTGGCTGTTTGTGATTAAGTTGAGTCAGTCATAGTTAAGTCAGGATGCCCAGCCTTACAAACTTGGTCCTGGCACAAACAGGTTGTAGAATATAGCAATGCCCCTCCATTTCCTCTTGTATTTGGGCATCACCAGCTTACAGAACCCTTCTCAACATGGCTGCTGTTTCTTGTCTCTCTCCTCATTTGGGCACTTAATCGGTGTCTTGTGATGCTAACTGTCTTGTGTTTCTTCTCCTCCTACTCAGGTTTTAGCTCCTCAGAAGGCAGAGACCATGTCATAGTTTTTGCATTCTCCTTTATCACTACCTTAGTAGCTCAGTAGGTACTCATCAAGTGCTTGTTGAGTGAATAGATGGTATGACCTTCTACCCTGATCTCCCACTGTTCTCCAAAGAGAACATTTCACTTCTACCGATTGATTCCCTCAGTCTTTCAAGCATACTTCCTGCTTTTCTTCCTTAGTGCTTCTGCTCAGGACATTGACTTGCTTGGAATAGCCTTCTAGCCTCCTCTCTACCTCTCTAGTCTACCCATCTTTTGAGGTTCAGATCCCACCCATCTTCTTCTAGGAAGCTTTATGTGGTCCCTTCAGTCCCTCCTTTGACCTTTCATAGCTTTTGCTCTCTGTACATGACTGCCAGCCTGGTGGGTGTAATAGGTAGAGAGCTGGCCTTAGGAGCCAGGTAGCTTTGGCTTCATGTCTCACCTCTGAGTCATAAAGGCCATGTGATCTTGGGTAAGTTACTTAACCTCTGTTTCAGGACAGGAGTGTCAAACTTCCATAGAAATGGGGGCCATTAAACTGTACATAAGGTTGTACTTTCTAAGACAATATGCAGGCCACATATTGGCTTAGAAAACCATATATTAATATCATCTATTTTAGTCTATTCTTATTTATTTTGTGAAGTATCTCCCAATTACATTTTAATCTTATTCAGGCTGCACCAGGGAGTAATGTGGGCCATAGGTAGCCTACTGGTTGAGTTTCACCTTTCTGTTCTAGACAACTGTTCCACACTGCAAGTTGCATACAAAGTGCCCTCAGTGGTAAAGAAAGTTCCATATTCCAATGAAATCTCAGGTCTAGTCCCCCTCTCCCTCCCATCCCAAACTACTTGGTACTGTAAATTGTTTTGTCTTGAGTATATGCTTTATCTCCTCAGCTACCTTAGGTTCTGGAGGGCTGATGCAGTCTTATGCACTCCTGTTCCAAATATAGTCCATGCTTATCCACCAAAACTGAAATGTATAAAAACTATTGTAGCCAATGATAAAAGTGATACTGTTTTTAGTATAAACATAGTTACATATTTGTTATTTCAAAGATTTAGGATTGCAACTTTATATATATTGATGGCCAATTTTTGGATGAATATGGTACTTCTTTGCATTTGCCCTCACTCTGAAGGCAAAGCACAGTACCTTTTACACTGTAAACTTAATTAATTAATTAATTTGGAAAAATCTTCCACTGATGTCATCTGGTGATGCTTTCTCCTGATGTGGAGGTGACCTTGGGTTATTCAAGGTTATTTCACCAGAGTGTATAATCTGTTAGGTTTTATCAAGCTAGAGAGGCATTGCATAGGGGTCTCCGGATAAGAAATGTGCTGTCATGTCAAGGTTGGCCTATCCAGGTGCTGCTCAGAGGCTTCTCACTGGAACATTGGCCACCAGGTGATTTTCTTCCACCAAAGAAGCTCAGAAAAACTGAATCTAGTGCAGGAGTTCTTTACCTGGGTTCTTAAACAGATTTCAAGATGGGGCTGGGGGGTTGGAAAGGAAAAAAAAAATTACATCTTTACACTAATTTCTAATTTAAAGGTAGTATTTTCTCCAACTATTTACCAACATAATTCTGAGAAGAGGTCTGTGCCTAGGTTTTATCAGAATGGTCCATGACACAGAAAGTCAAGTCAACATGTATTTATTAAGCACCTACACTATATGTGTCAGGCACTTTTCTAAACATTCAGTAAGTGCCACAGAGGAGCCATGACCTGGGTGGAAGGAATCCCGACTCTGTTGAAATTATGCGCTCCTGAAGTATTAGGGTATACCCTTAGATGGCTGTGGATTTGTGATTTTATGAGTGCAGGGACTCTCTCCATGGGTATTGATTACAGTCCCTCTGGGCTCTCTCCTTATCCTGGGGAATTTTTGTCCATAGGTGTACAAGGATCTGCCCAACATGCAGAAAACTTTCTCTAGTTCTTTTGCTATTTCATGGATGTCATCAAAAAGCTACAGTCATCTATTTGCTATAACTTGCTCTTAACACTTGACCATCACACCCCCTTTTTCAATCACATATATCCCTGTTATCTCTTATGCTACTTCTCATATGCAAGTCATCATTACTAAATCTGCTGCAGCTTATTTGGGCCCAGTTAATCAATCAATAAGCATTTATTAAGCACCTACTATGTTCCAAGCACTGTTCTAGGATCTGAGTAAGCAAAGACAAGAGAGAAATAGTCCCTACTGTCAAAGAGCTTAGAACACCAGGCATCTTTCTAAAAGATCTTGGACCTAGAACTGGGAGGGGTGTCAGAAGCCATATTGTCCAGCTCCAACATTTTACAGATAGGGAAAATTAGGCACAAGAGACTTGCCCTAGGTGACATAGATAGTATCAGAGGCAGCATTTGAAGCTAGGTTCTCTAACTCCAGAGACAATGTTCTTTCTCCTGTATCAGACTGCCTCCTTTCTATTACCCAGCATATAGTATTACTTGGAGAATATTCACATTAAAAAGATGGACTCAGATTAAGTGCTAATCAGGCCCTTCCTGATCTAGCCTTTCCCCTATTGTTAGTACTTCCCCAAAATGACTTTGTTTTTATTTGGATATATTTTTATTTACTAATCTGTGTATATACTATGTTTCCAGTATAATGTAAGCTCTCTGAGAGTAGGGACTATATTCTTTGTAGAGCTCAAAACCTGACACTAAGACTTGTTGCATTGAATTGAATTTTGTGATGGGAAGCAACTTGGAATAATTGAAAGCATAATTGTTATGCAGTCCACTCTCATATTCAATTCTGAGCCCAGTGCATTGTCCATCTTTGGTATCTGTCCAAGACATATTGTATACCAAGGGATTAACTCAATGGGTTACTCATCCAAACTTTATGCAATTCAATGTCATTCCTTATTTATTTGCTTTTCCTTTTATCGTATGGATTACAAGCGACATCTCTTGCTTGACCTTGAATCTCATTTAGAAATCTCTGTAGTGTTCACTGGATTGCAGATTTTGAGGATTTGAAGCCATGTCAATGGCCATTTAATCTAAGCTGTACATGAAAGAAATCCCAACACATCTGACAAATGGTCATCCAGCCTCTGCTTAAAGACCTCAAATGATCAGGAACCCTTTGCTATCTCTCAGGGCAGCCTATTCCACTCTGGAACAACTCTGATTGTTAGGAAATTTTTCCTGACCTACCCATTCCTCCTGGTTCTGCTCTCTGAGGTCAAAGAAAGCAAGTCTAATCTTCTTCCACATGAGGCAGCCCTTCAAATATTTGAAGATGTCTATCCTATAACCCTGAGTTTTTTTTGCTCCAGTTCCCTCAATAAATCCTCATAAGTGCTAGACTAAAGACCCCTTACTCTTCTCTTAATACTCTCCAGTTTATTAATACTTTTAAATTGTGGCACTCAGAACTGAACACAGTGTTCCAGATGAGGTCCAATGAAGGTAGACTAACTACAGGGAGCCAAACAATTCTTTACTTTTGGAGCTGATGCCTCTATTAATCCAGCCCAACATCACATCAGCCTTTTTAGCGGGTCTATCACCCTGCTTGCTAATGCATATTGAGTTGGCAGTTCCTAAAACCCTTAGGATCTTTCTCAAACAAATGTTTGTGCAACAAAACCTCCCCCATATATTTTGTGTGATATTGTAAACTTCTTGCAAGTAGGGATTATTTCATTCTTGTATCTCCAGTGCCTAGAACAATGCCTAAGTACTTAACAAATACTTGGTTGATTGTGCTTGATGCAGTCAACACAATGCCACACAAAACCAAGAGCATTTGGAGACAATTTCTATAAAAAATTCTTCCTTGGAGACTTTATGGAAGAAAACCTCTATGACACTGATGAGCAACTTTAGCCAGTATATGTCTCCATATTTTATGTCTCCCTTGACACTGATACACAAATGATTGTTGAACAAAGCTATCTTGGTGTCCCATATATGTGTGAAACACCTTATTGGAGGAGAGTCAAAATTTTGATTGCTTTTATACTACCTAGTAGTGAGCTTAACTAGGCTGGTCGTCAATTGACATACCCATGGTCAAACACCAAGCCCATACTAGAAGTCTTCCTTTCTTGGAAGGACCAGCCAGTGGTCTCACTCTCTTTTCTTATGCTCTGCTCTCATATTCACTTTGAGAATGTGTGGTTTCCTTCAAGCCTTAATGAAACATCAGGGGACACTCAAATAGAAAATTGCCATGGTTAACATGACATGATAAACTGAACTTTGCTTTTCGCCTTCATTTTGAGGACCTATGGATAGGGTCATCACCAACTGGAAGGAGAAACCTTGAGCTCAGCACCCAGTTAATGAACTTGTACATACATCCTTGCTGAGGCATCACTATTAAATGCCTGGCTGGTGCAATATTTGTGCAAGATGACATGCAAAATATATTGTAGGAGCATTTAACATTACCAAGACAAAAGGTACAGACCAGTCAAGGGGATAGAGATAATTGCTTATGTTTGATGTGATAACAAATCAAGCGTGAAATGATCTACATCAATATAATGGCTTGTTTATATTTGTTTGGCTGGGCTCCCTTCACTACTCATAAATAAGGCACTTAGGCAGAACTTGGATACAGAGTAGATTATTGTAGCCCATCTTAAGTTAATAACATGGTTGTCTGTGTAAAACATAAGTAATAGATATTTCTTGAAAATTATCTTCTTTCCTTTTTTTCCTGAAGGAAACAGTACAGGAACAATTGAGCATAATGTGAAAATTATTTCTTCCCTAATCTTATTCTATTTTTTTTCTGAAAATGAGGAAATTGATCATTAA
The DNA here is from genome assembly GCF_900497805.2 of Vombatus ursinus. NCBI lineage: Eukaryota > Metazoa > Chordata > Mammalia > Diprotodontia > Vombatidae > Vombatus > Vombatus ursinus. The sequence continues at coordinate 17,542,948 of NW_020954596.1, read as the reverse complement.
TTTTCTACACAGATTGTCCAATGTATGACTTCTTTTTGAATTTCCAAAGTCACATCTCCTGAACACCAATATTCTTTTTTAGATGCATTGTCAATAAATTAATTCACACTTATTAAGCACCTACTATGTGCCAGGAACTGTGCTATAAACTTTGTGGCTACCACTCCTGAAATCCTATGATTTCAGAAGAATCACAATTGCAGATGACTGAGAGGGCAAGGAGAAATTCATGGTGGGTACAACAAGGCTGCAACATATCACCAATAATGACTTATGTGCAAGATGTTGTGTGAGAGGCGTTACCAAGAAAAGATATGGCTAGAAAACACAAAGAGAGTAAAATTTCATATATGAATAGTCTGAGCATTATACTTGTATATAAAACTATCAAAGGACCTGCACAAAACTTCGATTGTATTGGACAAATGCACTATAAAGGAGTTTTTGTCAGATCATCATGTACTGGAGAGGGAGCTAAGCTCATGTCTAAATCAAATGACAATTAGGACCATTCACTCACGTGTTGAGTGAAGGTCCCTACCCAGCTACATAGAAAAATTTCTGTTGTCTAGGTTTCTATACTAGGGAGTTATGCTTTAGGGATGTCTAGTAGGGTGATTACAGTCAGAGATTCTTGACTTTGATTGGCAGACTGAGGAGATTTGATCATCAGTATGCTAACACTGGGGAACTCATCATTAGTTGATACAACCTATTATTATTCCATTCTGTACCTTGTAAGAAGGCAGCAGTTGCTTTTACCCAGAGACTTTTGAGGTGAAGGGGAGTCACTTAGCATTTGTGAGTCCAGTGGGGTCCTTCCACCTATAAGCACAAATTACATGAAAGGACCATGATCTGGGGTGAGTTTCCCAGTGCTGATATCACATACCTCTCAAAGTATTCTTTGGAATTATAGAGTTTTAGAATCTGAAAGCATTGTAGAGACCATCTAGTTAAATCTTCCATTTTACTGATGAGGAAACAGAATAGGGAAGTGACTTCCTTTAGGTCAAATAGCCAATCTGTGATGAACTTGGAACTAGGAACTGTAACCTGTGATCATCTAGTGCTTTATTCTACTACACTGTAACAAATTCCTAAATTGTAGTGTATTGTTTCCGTATCTCATCTCAATTTTTCTATAATTCAGACATACAAATACACATACAGATGTATGCACACAAAAAAACCCATTGATTCAAAGAAGACATTTTTTCAGATGCTCATATTTTAGGTACTATCTAAAATATTCTCCAGTCCATTGATTGATGTTTGAAATTTCCTGTGTGAGCCACATGTGTTTGAATGAATAATTCAAATTTGAAGTTTTTAGTGAGATGTATAGACCCTTTGAGCTTTATAAAAGTTCATTTTTCAATACAAAACAAGACAATTTTTTATGCTTCTGGAGGCATTCTGCATAGTCCCAGATATTTTTAGTTACAGATGAGTTAGAGGTTGTTGTATTTCCATTGATATTTATAAAGATGTTTAAGTCAATAAAAGTTTAAAATCTACATTGTTAAAGAATCTACGACGACATGTTTTTGAAGTGGGTAAGCTATTTCCTGGAAGAGAAAGTTTCTATTTTTCTAATGTACCAGCAGACTCTGAAATCATGAACTACTTGAAATTCTGGAAAGCATCCTTCTTTGGGGCAATGAGCCATGTTTAGAGTGTGTACATTTCTTGTGTTTTGCTGATCTCATTAGTAAGAACACTCTACCCGCCTGTTAAAGGAAACATTCATATCAAAAGCTATTTTAATTTCCAAAACACATACCATTTTTATTTTTGTAACTCCAATACCTAGCAGAGTACCCTGCATGTGTCAGGTGCTTAGTAAATATTTATTTAAAAAAAAAGTTTTTGCAGTCTCATTGGCTTTGTCTTTTTCTTTGTAGTGATTAAATTTGATTCAGTCAAGAGGTGGTCTTGGAAAGCTTTATTATAAATGTAGTTCAACAAACATTTATTCAGCATCTACCATATTCAAGCACACATTTCACAATCAGGGTGATCCTCCAACATGTATGTAAGAAATCCTTGAAATTGCAATGTTGAAGCAAATGATAATCTCAGAGGGGAAGGCAGTAGTAGTTAGGGAGACCCCAAAAGGCCTTCCACAGAAGGAGGGATTTTAACTGAGTCTTTAAGAAAGTTGGAAAAACCAAGATCAGATGGGAAAACATTTCATGTATGGGGGACAGCCAGTCAGTTAAAGAACATAAAGATAGGAGATAGAGTGTCTAGTGTAAGGAACAAGTGTTGCCGAATTGCATAATGCCTGGAGGGGAGTAGGCAGTCCCCTGGTGAATATCCAGTAAAAGAAACTGTGAAGGAGGGATCACACAGATAAGAGAAGTAGTAGAAGAGAGCAATGTCATGAAAACATCAAGAGAAGCAAGCATGCAGAACAGAGTAAGCAACAGTGTCAAAGGCTGTGGAAAGTTCAAGAAAGATGAGGACTGAGAAAATACCATTAGATTTAGCAATTAAGAAATCATCGGTAGCTTTGAAGAGAACCATTTTAATTGAATGATGAGGTCAGAAGCAATTTTGCAGAGATTTAAAGAGCATGAGAAGCAAGCAAGTGGAGGCTTTGAGTTTAGACAATTTTATGGCTTCCTTCTCTACAAAGGGTAGGAAAGATATAGAGTGGTATCTAGTGGGAATGTCATGAAGGATGAGGGAAACATGGGAATGTTTGTAAGCAGCTGAAGATCCATTTTATCGAGTGAGATTGAATATAAGTGAGAGCAGTAGGAACAATCTCTTAGAGAAGACATGAGTGGATGGGATCAAGGTTATATGCAAGTGACTTTGGCAAGGAGAAGGGTCACATCTTCTCAGATCAGAATGAACAAGAAAGTAGTTGGAGAAAATGTCTGAATGATGGTATGAGATGAAGAGGAGGGGAGAAGTAGAAGCTCTTTTGAATGCCCCAATGGTCTCAGTTGAAAGAGTGAGTAAAAGGAGTAGGGGGGCTTACGATGAGACAAGAAAGTTTGAAACAGCCATTCTAGAGATCAGAATAGGGAATTAATTAAGGAGACATGAAATGTTTTCCATGTTGTGATGAGTACCCAATTGCAATTAAGTACACATTTATAGCAGGCCCAGGCAGCATCACTGTGTCATCATCTCTAATTTGAATCAGTAGCATTCAAATAAGTGTGAAGGAGGTAGATTAGATGGGGAGAAAGATCCAGGTTTGGGGCTTGGTAAGGTATGATTGGCAATAAAATAAGGAGGCACGGGATTCAAAAGTAGAGCATAGGGTAGAGGTGAGTTGGATAACAAAAGATATCAGTATAACAGAGAGAGGAGAGTGTAGACAGTTCAGAGGTGATGACTTGGGAAAGAACAGAGGAGTGGACTAAATGGAGGTCATAGTGAGGATGAATAAAGTGTGGGGGCTATAAGGCATAGAACAAGGTAGAATGATAAAAGCTTATGGACAGATAAAGGTATTTTGGAGTTTGTAAACAATGGAACACTTGTGGATGATAAAAAGATCCATATATACCTCTACATGTAGCTGAGGTACAGTAGAGGAGTGGGTCATGGGGAATGAAAAGACTGAGGAACTGGAGAGTTAGAATAGTTGAGGAAACATCATATTGTCTGTTGAAGTCCCTTAATATGAAGGAAGGAGATGGGAAGGAAAGCAAAAACAATGACCCAGGAAACGAAGCCACTGAAAAATGGAGGCCATCCCAAGGGCTGATAGATAAGAGTCACCAGGATGTCAATTGTTGACAAATTTCAATTGTATGAACCTCAGAGAAGGAGAGGTTCCTGAATGATGATGGTAGAGGCTGAACTTCGAAGTGATAATGAGACCAAGGAGTATTTCAACTGCTCTGCCATGACTATTGAGTTGAAGGAAGAGGAAGCAGTTATGAGAAAATATATAGCCAGTCCTGGAAAGAGTCAGAAGGGAAGTGGAGTCGTCAAGAGGGAGCCAGGTCTCAGTAAGAGACAAGAGAGAAGCATGAGAAAGGAAAAGGCTTAAGATGAAAGGAAATGAGAACAGGCATTCTAGAGGGCACAGAGGAAGAAATGGATAGGTATAGAATGAGACAATTTGAGGGGTAGGGTAGAGGTAGGTAGCAGTAAGGGAACAGATGTCTGATGATGCAGATTGGAAATTATATTTTGATTCAGAATCATTGGGATGAAGCAAGAATAGGAGGTGGGACCTCTGAAGATTGAATCTAGACAGGATATCAGTTTTTGGAGAGAAGTCTGTTGAAGAAAGCACACGATTAGACTCTTTGAGGTCCTCTGAGGTTTGCATCTCAACATGCAGGAGTAAGTAGAATTATGGGGGCCAAGTCAGAAGGTGGCTTTATACACTCTCTCCTGAAATAGACTCTGGAGGGCAAGGGGTGGAAGGCATCCAATCATAGGCTTCCAGGTACTAGAGTTAGACCTGGACCTGGATCCTACTAAAGCTGGGGAGGTGGGAGGTGGGGTCCACTCCCCACCCTCTCCACCTAAAAATGGAAAGTTCTAGTTTACCCATGGAAATTGGGAGTTGGACGGCACTGGAAATGTCGTTGGCACTGACTAGGCCAAGGAAAACAACTTGGAAGGAGTAACACAAAGTATCAGCAAAATGATTCTTTGTTTTACACAGTTTCTCAGCTGAAGAGAACATATGGTAATTGTATGCTAACCATGCCTTCTCATCTCTCTGCAGCATTGGCATTACTATGGATCTGGACAAGCATACTTCATTTTGTAATCTGCATAGAACAATACAAGAAAGGAGGGCATTAAATATAATAGGAATTATACATCCCATCTCCAATTGTCAACCTAATTACCTCATGCTGTCTTTTTGCTTGTATTTATATTTTTAGTGCTTAACTTAGTGGCTGTCACATAACAGGTGCTTAATAACATCCTTTTGACTATTGACTGACATCAACAAAGGCTTGTAGACTAACTTGAGATACCCAAGGGCTCAAGGGAATGTACAAGGGAAGAGGGAGTGAGATATATCTATCTTATAGGCAGATATGCAAGAGATATTGCATCTTCAAAAGGGACAGAATCCAAGGTATCCAGACCTCAAATGAAATGATCTTAGGTGATGTCAGAAGGAATAAATTACCTAGTGAAAAGCACCCTCCTGACCTATCATCCAGCTTGTGCCAGGATTTTGTTTATTTCTTCTGTTTAGAAGCCTTGGGTTATCCCACCCAACAGGGATGCACAGGGTAATGGGAAAGGGCACAGTAGGACCAGGGTCTCTAAGGGATACACTAATTAGCAAAGCTGAAAGTTTCCAGGATGGAAGATTCTAGACGTAGCATGTTCTAAGAGAGCAACTTGGGGGTAATAGGCAAAAGGAAGAATAGTCTGTAAAATCACAGCAGCTTATTGCAAGACAGGTGAGACTCATAAAACCAAAGAGAGGTTTTGCTTTTTGGGAGAGATAGAAGGACGATCACATTTACAGAGGTTAAATTATAATCCAGCTGAAAAGGAGATAAAACTGGCACATGAGATACTTAAACAGCCTGTCAGTGCAGGATATGATTAAATATCCAAATGGGTAGTAGAATCTAAATTCTATAAAGTCAGAGAAAGACTAGTTCAATATAGAATAGATTAGAGGGAGAAATCATGGGAGGCTTCATGGAGAAGGGAGGACTTGAGCTGAATTTTGGAGAATGGGTAGGATTTAGATAGGGGAAGAGGAAGTAGGGCCTTCATCTATGAGCAGGCCTGGAGCAGAAATAATCATAGTGTGAGTGACTTTTAGGAGACTGGTGTGGATGCAATGGAGGGATTCATATTGGAGCATGGCAGGAGTAAAAGTTGAATATCTAAGGTGGAGATCTGAATGCCAGGCTAAGGAGTTTGGTCTTTTTTCTACCAGTAGAATGTAAGCTGCTTGAGAGCAAGAAATGTTTTCATATTTCGTATTTTCAGTACCTATTTTAGTGCTTTGCACATAGCAGTCTCACCTCTCCTGATTGGTGGCTACCTTTTCAGGACCTCCATTTTAGGATGGATTCTAGTCATGCTTCATACACAGACTGGAATTCTCCTCCTTCTGCCTTTCTGTTTTGCCAACCTGGAGAAACCTCCTCCCTGAAGCCCTCCTCTCCTGATTGATGACACCCTCCCTAGTATCACATTCTAGGAAGGCCTTCAGCCATGCTTTAACTTACTCCTGCACAGACACTCTCTAGATTCCACCTCTCCATCTGCCTCCTTTCCTTTACTCTCTTCCCCTCTTTCTAGCTTCCTTTATGGGATGTCTCCCTCCATTAGAATGTAACCTCCTTGAGGGGAGGGGCTGTCTTGCTTACTTATATTTGTATATTTGGTGCTTAGCACAGTTTCTGATACATAGTAAGTGCTTAATAAACATTTTATCTGTCTAATAAATGTCTTATCTATCTTTAATACGTGTGTATTGTATTGAATGGAAATCAATTTATATTATGGATGATGGTGGGGCCATTAAAGGTTTTAAGTAATTGCAGTCCAGAGATAAAATCCACACAATTTTTGTTGCTAACAGCACTTAAGTATAACCCATAATTAAAAATAACCTATAATTAAGCCCTTGAACAGAAGTGTAAAGAGTAAAGCTGCTCTCTTGCTTTTCCAGATGGCAGCTTCTCAAATGCCCATTTTGTATCTCACTGTGATGAATGGTTAAAAAGAAAAAAAAATACAAACTACTGAATTCCTTTCCATGACAAGGAGTTTAACAAGAGAGTGCAGGGGGCAGGTTTTTCAAAGCAAATGTTTTGTCATGCCACAGTTGTAACTCCCTTGGAGTGTGTGTGGGGGGGGTGCCCTCCTTAGGGACATGTGAGCTCCATTTAGGGTGCTATTTCTCCTCACCTTTCCCAAGCTGCTTTCTCCTGAACACTATATATGCTGTTGTTGAAAATTCAAAATATATTTGGCTGATAGGCCAAAATATAGACTCCTTGTTGAACTCAGCTTTTCTTGATTTCAAGCCCAGGGCCCTATCCACTGCACCACTTAGCAACCACCTTTCTAATCATATTTCTAACAGTTGCTTCTCTACAACATGCTCCAGCTCCGTTGGACCACCAGCATTGATCTGCTCTTTCCTGCCTCTCTGTTTTCTCATAGGACATTAGATCTATAATTAGGCATTCTGGCACTTGAGACAAATTCAGTTGAATGAGAGAGTGCAGTCCAACTACAAGTGCAGAAGAGGGAGATGTTCATCATTTTTCCCTCCCTAGATCTCTGCTGGCTTATGATATCACACCTTCAGTCTCTCAGGACTTCTTCCTTCCTCTCTTAACCTTTATAAAAGGGCACAGACAGTGGACTGGGAGGTACAGGATTGTGGGTTACAGGGAGAGGAAGGGAAACAAGCATTCAGTAAGTGCTTACTATGTGCCAGATTCTGCACTTTGCAAATATTATTTCGTTTGATATTCACATCCCTGTGAATATTATTATCCTCATTTTCCAGATGAGGAAACTGAGGCAGATAGTGCTTAAATGACTTGCCCAGGATCACACAGCTCGTAAATGTCTGAGGCTGAATTTGAACTCAGCTTTTCTTGATTTCAACCCCAGGGCCCTATCCACTGCACCACCTAGCAACCAACCTGTGTGTTAGCATCTGGAGCAAGGTGCCAGCTCTTTTCACCATAGTTAGAACTATACAGGCCATCCCCTTGCCTATAGAATTCTTTCTCATCTCCTTTCAGAAACTTTACCTTCCTTCAAGGCTAATGCTCAGGTCTACCTCTTTTTGAAGAGAATCCCTCCAGCTAATGGTGTTCTCTACTTCCTTGATTATATAATAAACAGATTGATTCAAATAACCTTTAACAAATAGCATATGCAGAGCTCATCATTGTGATGAATTGTTGACTGCAGAAGTGAATGTTGATGGAAAGTTTTTGCTCCAGGATTGGAAACTAAGGAAGTACCCACCAGTTGGAGAATGGCTGAGCAAATTAAGGGATTTGAAAACAATGGAATAGCTATGTGCTGTCAGAAATGATGAAAGGGACAGCTTTAGAGAAACCTGCAAAGACTGGAAAGGCTTATGTGAACTCAAGAAAAGTGAAGTGAGTAGAACCAGGAGGATGATTTATACAATGACCACAACAGGGTCATTTTACCACAACAGGGTAACCAAAAGCAACTTTAAGTGGCTTCTGTTGTTGTTATTCAGTCACTTCCAACTCTTCATGACCTCCATTTGGGGTTTTCTTGGCAAAGATACTTGAGTGGTTAGCCATTTTTTTCACTCCTGCTAATTTCACAGATAAGGAACTGAGGTTAAATAAGGTTAAGTGATTCACCCAGGGTCACACATCTAGTAAGTGTCTGAGGCCAGATTTGAAATCAGGAAGAAGAGTCTTCCTAATTCTCCACCAAGTGTTTTATCCATTGTGCCACCTAGCTGCCCACCAATAAAATCAATGTGCAACGATGACCCCAATGGACCAATGATGATGTGTGCTTCTCACTTCCTGACATAGAGATGATAGAGTAGAAGTGGAGGATGAGATGTGTATTTTGGACATGTCTATTATTATTTTTTGGTACATGGATAGGAGAATTTGAAGAGGGATGGGCAAAAGGGCCTAATGATAAGAATGTTGAAAATAATATCAATGAAGTAGTTAAGTTTATTATATATTTAAGGTAAATTGAAAGAATTTGTGCTTTCATATACTATCCTCCTCTCTTCTTTTTATATGGAAAGGCTCATGTTGGTGCTTGCCAAGTTTAAAATAATAAAATTTTAAAAAAAGACAAAAAGTTTTCATTATTTTTCTAGAAACTCTGAAATGTTGGGATGAGTATTTTGATTTAGAAATGGTTAGAAGCAATTGAATACTTACACTTCTGGGGTTAAATTTTCAAGTATATGAATTTAAGAGAAAGTGTAATAGACTGATAAGTACCTTAGATTACTAAGGGCAAACTAGACATTTTTTAGAATGAGCTTACTTTGCTGTTGAGTCTAACGCCAGTTATAAGATGCTATTTAGAGTGAATGTCATTAAGCCTTGGAGATAAGGAAGTTGGATCTGCCAAGAAATGAGAAAAGTTTTGATAATTCTGATGTGTAATTTCATTTTTCTGTCTTCTCTTACAGTTAATTTTGACCATTTTCAAATATTGCGGGCCATTGGCAAAGGGAGCTTTGGAAAGGTAAGAATAATGGATTTTTGTGGCAATTCAATCGAGTAGCCCATTGGGTTGCAGTCATAGGCATTTGTGGGTGTTTGACTGATGTGATCTGCGAACTTTCCACTAGACAAAGGGAGTTGGTTTTCCTGGTTTGGATCAAGAAAGCAGGTCTGAAAGGCTTCCTCTGGATGCTGGATAACTTTGTTCCCTCAATTAAATCACTGCAGAAGGACTGGCTAAAAGTGGATTTTCTTTGTGATAATTTGAGATTGCTAATGGAATTTCTTTCATCAAGGACTAAAGAGGGAACAACAATAAATAAAAAGCAACAATAATCCAGAAGCAATCATCAGGAAAAAGGGCAGCATGTAAAGCCTGGGTTTGTATGAATCATCTTATTTGGACAACTAAGATCTGGGATCTCTGACTGTTCTCCAGTGAAATTCTACCAGAATTATGGAAGGAAGACAATGGTGGAGGTAGAAAGGAAGTATCATAATTAAAGATGGAAATGCTGGTATTTTGTCCCCAAGGGCTCCATCCAATAATTCAGCATCTTTAATGCATAGAACCTTGTGTTAGGCACTTGGGGAGGCTCAAACTCAATTCAATTTCAGTTCAGCAACTTTTATTGCACAAAGTTTACAACAAAAAGCCCAGCTCCTGACCTCAGGGAGCCTTCATGGAGCTTACAATTTAGCCAGCTTTGTTGCTATTTGTTCAGAATTTTTCCATATGGAATGAACATGTGGGTCCTTATGGGATGAAATGAATGTGTGTAACCCAAGCAACTGAACAGAAGCTGCTAAATCAGTTTTGAAATATGTGCATTTGAATTGGGTATCTGTTTTTTTCTGATTTTGAAAACTCATGATGCTCACATATTTATTTAACTGTACATAAAACTAAAACAGTAAAACTGAGATATGGTAGGATCCTCACCTTCAGTGACAAATAGTAACTTAAAAAATGTGTGTCACCACTGAATACTGAATGAACAGCTTCAAATTTTGTCCTTGTTAACTCCCAAAACACAAGTAGAATCATTGAATTGTCAAATGATTTGGTCAAGATATGAGGCAGTGTGTGATGGTCACTGGAAAAAGCTTCTGAACGTGGAGTTAGGAGTCCTGGGTGGATGTACTGGCTCTGACACTTACTACCACTATGATCTCAGACAACTCATGTAAGTTGTCTCAGAGTCTCAGTTTACTCATCTGTGAAGTTAGTATAATCGTAATTGTATCACCTATCTCACCAAGTTGTTTTTTTAAATTTTTATTTGATATTTTATTTTTACCCAGTTACATATAAAAAACAATTTTTAACATTCATTTTTTAAAACTTTGAGCTCAAAATTCTCTCCCTTCTTCCCTTCCCACCCCACCTGGTTGAGAAAGCAAGCAATTTGATATAGGTTATACATGTGCAGTCATGCAAAACACTTCCACAATGGCCATGTTGTAAAAGACTAACTATCTCCCTCCATCATATCCCACCCCCCCATTTATTCTATTCTCTCCTTTCACCCTGTCTCTCCTCAAAAGTGTTTCCTTCTGATTACCCCCTTCCCCAATTTGCCCTCCTTTCTATTATCCCCCTTTCCCTTTTCCCCTTTCCCTCTACTTTCCTGTAGGGTAGGATAGATTTCTATACCCAACTAAGTGTGTATGTTATTCCCTCTTTAAGCCAATTCTTATGAAAGTAAGGTTCACTCATTCCCTCTCACCTCCCCCCTCTTCCCCTCTACTATAAAAACTTTTTCTTGCCCCTTTTATGTGAGATAATTTACCCATTCTACCCCTCCCTTTTTCTCCCAGTACATTCCTCTCTTACCCCTCACTTTTATTTTTTAGATATCATTCCTTCATATTCAACTCACACCTGGGCCCCTCTGTCTATATATATGCCTTCTAGCTACCCTGATAATAAGAAAGGTCTTAGGAGTTACAAATATTATCTTTCCATGTAAGAATATAAACAGTTTAACTTTAATAAGTCCCTTATGATTTCTCTTTTCTGTTTACCTTTTCATGCTTATCTTGAGTCATATTTGAAAGTCAAATTTTCTATTCAGCTCTGGTCTTTTCTCAAGAATGCATAAAATCTTCTATTTCATTGAATATCGATGTTTTCCCCTCATGGATTACTCAGTTTTTCTGGGTAGGTGATTCTTGGTTTTAATCCTAGCTCCTTTTGCCTCTGAAATATCATATTCCAAGCCCTTTGATCCTTTAATGTAGAAGCTGCTAAATCTTGTGCTATTTTGATTGTAGTTCCACAATACTTGAATTGTTTCTTTCTGGCTGCTTGCAATATTTTCTCCTTGACCTGGGGACTCTGGAATTTGGCTATAATACTCCTGGGAGTTTTCCTTTTGGGATCTCTTTCAGGAGGTGATTGGTGGATTCTTTCAATTTCTATTTTACTCTCTGGTTTAGAATATCAGGGAAGTTTTCCTTGATACTTTCTTTTTATTATTAATTTATTTTTAGTTTTTAATATTCACTTCCATAAACTTTTGAGTTCTAAATTTTCTCCCTTTTCCTCCCTGCCTCCCTCCCCAAGATGGCATGCAATCTGATATAGGCTCTACATATACATTTCTATTAAACATATTTTCACTTTGATTATGTTGTAAAGAAGAATTAGAAACAATAGAAGGAATCACATGAAAGCAGAAACAAAACAGAAGGAAAAAAAGAACAAATAATATGCTTTGATCTGCATTCAAACTTCATAGTTCTTTCTCTGGATATGGATAGCATTTTCTATCATGAGACTTTTGGAGATGTCTTAGATCCTTGCATTGCTGAGAAGACCTAAATCTATCCTTGATAATTTCTTGAACAATGATGTCTAAACACACACACACACACTCTCTCTCTCTCTCTTTCTCTCTTTCTTTCTTTCTTTCTTTCTTTCTTTCTTTCTTTCTTTCTTTCT
>NW_020954596.1:17524939-17530821 GCF_900497805.2 Vombatus ursinus | reverse complement strand
TCTTTCTTTCTTTCTTTCTTTCTTTCTTTCTTTCTTTCTTTCTTTCTCTCTCTCTCTCTCTCTCTCTCTTTCTTCCTCCCTCCCTCTCTCTCTCCCTCTCTGATCTTGGCTTTCAGGTAGTCCAATAATTTTTAAATTATCTCTTCTGGATCTATTTTCCAGGTCGGTTCTTTTTTTCTAATGAGATATTTCACATTGTCTTGTATTTTTTCATTCTTTTGGTTTTATTTTAAAATTTCTTGATTTCTCATAAAGTCATTACCTTCCCTTTGCTCCATTCTAATTTTTAAGGAATTATTTTCTTCAGTGAGCTTTTGGACCTCTTTTTCCATTTGGCCAATTCTGCTTTTTAAGGCATTCTTCTCCTCATTGGCTTTTTGAACCTCTTGTGCAATTTGACCTAGTCTATTTTTTCAGGTGTTGTTTTCTTCAGTATTTTTTGGAGTCTCCTTTACCAAGCTGTTGACTCGTTTTTCATGATTTTCTTGCTTCGTTCTCATTTCTCTTCCCAATTTTTCCTCCACTTCTCTTACTTGATTTTCAAAAATTTTTTGAGATCTCTCATGGCCTGAGATCAATTCATATTTTTTCCTGGAGGCTTAGGATGTAGAAGCTTTGACTTTGTTTCTTCTTCTGAGTGTATGTTTTGATCTTCCTTGTGACCAAAGTAAGTTTCTAAAGTCTGAGTTTTTCCCCAGTGTTCATTCATTTTCCCAGTCTATTACCTGACTTTTTAACTCTTTGTTAAGAGTTAAGGACTCTGCTTCCAGTGTGAAGGGCGAATTGTCCCAAGTTTCAGGGGTTTTGTGTAGCTGTTTTCAGAGATTCTCCTAGGAACCTGTAAGTTTTCAGTTCTTCCAAGGTGGTATGATCTAAGGATAGATATTTACTCCTCTCCTGGCTTGTGCTTTGGTCTGTGAGTGGCCATAAGCACTCTTTTCTGCCCTGTAACTGTGAGGAGGGTTCCCTTTCCACTGCTGTCACAAGCTCTGCTATGCGAGTGCTCCTCTTTGCCCCTGGACTGGCAAGTCCACATCCAAGTATGGGCAAAGCAACAGAGTCCTGCCTCACTACTAGCAAACAGACCCCAGTAATCTCCTTCTGACCAGTTGTTTGATCCCCTTACTGTCTGTAAGGGGAGAGCTCCAGAAGCAGCCACTGCCACTGTTGCTATCACTGACTCTGCTGATTCCATCACTCCCAAGGTCTGTTCCTGGTTTTCTGGGGCCAGCACTGTGCTGTGAGACCTGCACTGGACTATGCTCCTCCCTCACTCAGGTCCAACAGACTTTTCCTGCTGACTTTCTTAGTTGTTTTTGGCATCTGTGGACTAAGAAGTCTGGAAACTGCCACTACCTCCAATGATTCAGTCCCCTGAGGCCTGCTCTTGGTTTGCTGGGGCCTGGTCTGTGCTGGTGTGGCCTCCACTGGGCTGTGGTCCTCTCTCAGTCTGGTGCAACAAACCTTTCCTGTTGACCTTCTAAGTTATTCTGGGCTGGGAATTTGTTTCATTCTGTCTTTTTGTGGGTTCTGATTCTCTAGAATTTGTTTGGAATCATTTTTAAAGGTATTTGGAGGAGTTTGGGGGAAAACTCAGGTGAATTCCTGCCCTTACTCCGCCATCTTGGTTCCATTCCCCCCCCCCCCCCCAAGTTGTGAAGAAAATACTTTGTAAACCCTTAAGGTCCATTGCAATGGGAATTGTTATTGGAAATCAAGGGAAAAGTCCTTGAATATTATGTAAGTCACAGAATCTTAGATTTGAAGGAACTTTAGAAACCATCTAGTTCAACCCTTTGTCCAGCATGGGAATCTTCTCTGTGGCTTTCCAGTCAGAATGTTTCCTGTAAGAACAGTATTTCACTATGTAGCCATTTCTACTTTCTTTAGGGGGTCCTGGATCAGTTGAACATATTGCCTTGCATTTCTGGGCACACGCCAAGATAGGTGGCTTCTCAACAGACATAGGAAGAGTATGGCTGGTATAGTAATAAAATACAGTGACTGAATACTAGGAAATCTTTGTAGCTGCCCCTTTCTGATCATAATCTACCTTTACTCCTTAAATCACCACCCTTGAGAAAAACATAGCCTCTTGAGATTTCAATTTCCTTATCAATAACATGGGAATAAAATACATATACTACTTACCTTACAGAATCACAGATTCATATTTAGAAGGAGCTTTAGTGGTCATCTAGGCCAACTCCCTCATTTTATAAATGAGAAAACTGAGGTCCAAAGAAGTTAAATGACTTTTCCCAGTTATCTTTTACAGAATTTAAGACTATTATTGTGATGGGTCAGGACACTGAAAAGCTTTCATGATTAGTAAGTAGCAGAGTTGGGAATCAAATCCAAGTTGTCTGGCTCCAGATCCATCCCTCTTTCCACAATGCTATACTGGTTGTTAGGGGCAATATGTTTTATAAACCTTAAATTGCTGCAGAAATGTGGATTGTGATTATTATTTGTTATCTGATGCAGGGAAGACTTTTGACCTTTGCTCACAGAGGAGAGTGATTTTTTTTTTAAATTCTATTTAAGCATGCTAGAAAGACAACCTGACATAGTGGATAGGAAGCCAGTTTTGGCCTTGGGAAGACATGGGTTCAAGTCCTGTTTATTATCAAATGAGATGATGTTTGTAAAATAATAATGAAGTATCTGGCACATAGTAGGACATTTTTGGAATGTATTGATATAACCATGAGTTTGTTTCATTATCCCAATGTTTATATTAATTTGTTTTTACATATCAATATCCATCAAATATATTGGTCTACAGTTAACTCACTTTGCTTTATACCTCCATGATTTAAATCTCATGTAAGCTAACATCCCTTTTAATCCAAATTTCCTACTATGGGATGGCAAAGTTAGAGGTGAAAGGGACTTAGATGCCATCTTCTTTCAACCTTACTCTAAAAATGAGGAATTGAGACCTAGAAAGGTTAAATTAATTTCCTAAGGTCCTATTGAAAATAGCTGATTCAGGATTCAAGTTTCTCTGACTCTAAAACACTTTTATTCTATTGTACCACACAAATTCTTTTTTTTTTTTCAAAACCAGAGTTTCTCTTTATTTTTTTTCCACTTAATAGTATTTTTTCCCCAATTACATGTAAAGACAGTTTTGAACATTCACTTTTTGGTTTTTTTTTTTTAGGCAATTAGGGTGAAGTGACTTGCCCAGGGTCACACAGCTATTAAGTGTCAAGTGTTTGGTCTGAGGCCGGATTTGAACTCAGGTCCTCCTAACTTCAGTGCCAGTGCTCTATTCACTGCACCACCTAGCTGCCCCTCAACATTCACTTTTGTAAGATTTTGAGTTCCATTTTTTTCCTCCTTCCTTCCTCCTCCCCAAAATGGCCAGCAATTTGATATAGGTTATACATGTACAATTATATTAAACATATTTCCACATTAGTCATGTTTTGAAAGAAGAATCAGAACAAAATTGAAAAACTACAAGAAAGAAAAAAAACAAAAAAATATGAAAATAGTGTCCTTGGATCTGCATTGATACTCCTTGGTTCTTTCTCTGGATGTGGATAGCATTTTCTGACATGAGTCTTTTGGAATTGTCTAAGATCACTGTATTGCTGAGAAGAGCTAAATCTATCAAAGTTGATAATAACACAATGTTGCTATTACTGTGTACAATATTATCCTGGTTTTGCTCATTCTGCTCAGCGTCAGTTCATTTAAGTCTCACCAGATTTTTCTGAAATCCACCTGCTTATCATTTCTTATAGCACAGTAGCATTCCATTACATTCATATACAACAACTTGTTCAGCCAGTCCCCAATTTATGGGCATCCCCTCAATTTCCAATTCTTTGCCACCACAAAAAGAGCTGCTATAAATATTTTTGTACATATAGGTCCTTTTCCCATTTTTATGATCGCTTTGGGATACAGATCCAATAGTGCTATTGCTGGATCAAAGGGTATGCAGTTTTATAGCACCTTAGGCATAGTTCCAAATTATTCTCCTGAATGGTTGGATCACTTCACAACTCCACCAATGATGCATTAGCATTCCAATTTTCCCACATCTTCTCCAACACTTATCATTTTCTTTTTCTGTCATATTAGCCAATCTGGTAGATGTTAGGTGGTACCTCAAGTTGTTTTAATTTGCATTTCTCTGATCAATTCCCCATCAAATTTTGATTTTCCAAGGAAATCCCACTCTGTATCTTCCTCAGTCTTCACATTATCATTTTGAAAAGAATAATAAAAATATTTTACATATTTATATCCCATATTCTGTGAAAATTCACGTATAAACCTGATGACACGTATTACAGAATTTGCCAAACCCACTATTTGTTTTTCGATCATTTCAGAAATGTAGTCATTACCTACATTTTCTTTTTTCTTTTTTATCTGACCTATGATTTTATTCATATAGGAAGCCTCTGTTGAAAGCATTCTCCCTGCCAATTCAAAATTGTTTTGTGATAAAGAGATGTAGTCTTAGAGATTTGTCTGGGGTCACTGAAAATTTAAATGACTTTTCCAGGATCATCCGGGCGGCATGTAGTGGTGGGGCAAGGGGGAGAGAGAGTATGAGAGAAGGGAACAAGTATTTACATAGCACCTACTATGTTTCAGATACTGTGCTAAGTGCTTCACAAATATTGTCTCATTTGATAATAAACAGAATTTGAACCCAGGTCTTCCCAAGTCCAAAGCTGGCTTCCTATCCACTATGTCAGGTTGTCTTTCTAACATGTTTAAATAGAATGAAAAAAAAAATCACCCTCATCTGTGAGGAATTGTTAGTACTGATTTATGTAAAGATTTTCTATTTTTCTTCCCTAATACATTACTTGCCACAGGTCTGGTCATAGAAAGCATTCTAAAAATGATATGTTTAAGATGAACTAAATCACCAAAATGGTATTGAGTATGTGTGAAGTACTGCAATTTTCATTTGGTTTTCTTTCCTACACCAGTGACCTTGTAATTATAGGCTTACCCTGGCAGGATAAGCTTTCTTCTCAGAATCTCACTCCTGAGGTTCTTTTATTCAACTTATAGACTCTTGGACCATTTGTATCATCAAACAAATGAGATTGCCTGAGATGATCTCACAGAGTTCTTAGAAATTAACTCAAGTAATAGGGCTTTACTTATGAAATCAATTTTATGACCACATATGAGCAGTGCTTCATAATACTTGACAATATTCCCTACCCGTCAGGTTCCATTGTGGGTAGCAGCAGGTTGAGGGTATCTGATTTTTCTCCTCGACAGCAAGGCAGCCACTTTAATTAGCCAAAAGGTGCTGTGGTCAGCATGCACTAGTTTGGCTGTCAGAAGGAAGCCGTAGGGAGGTCAGCCCCATCATACAGCATCTGGTGTGCTCTTCTATTTCCCTTTTGAACTTACTGTGCCCTTGATCCTACTCTCTTAGAATCTTCAGCCTAGATCTGGCATCCTTGACATACTCTCCTGGATTGTAGGACAGAAAAGAAGAGCACTGTGTTGAAATCAGCAGGTCATGGTTCAAATCCCAGTTTTACTAATCTCTACCAGAGTGACCTCAGGCAATTCAAATTCAGCAAATGTTTATTAAGTGGTTTCTATGTGTCAGATACTGGGTACGGGGAGGAGTAAAAAGGGCATGTGTCCTTCAAAAGTTTTAACGTAACCTTTCTGGACCTCAGTTTCCTCATTTGTAAAGTGAGGGGGGCTTTTCACCTCTATACCTAGAGTTTATTTATGTTCTGAAATCCAATTTTAACATTTTAACACTCACAAAGTTAACATTCTAGTTTTAACATTCTGAGAATTTTCATGTTAGCAAACAGTTCCTTAGTTTACAAAGAAGTAAATTCAAGTCTTGAGAGGCTAAGTGACTAACCAGG
>NW_020954596.1:17448779-17524929 GCF_900497805.2 Vombatus ursinus | reverse complement strand
TACAAAGAAGTAAATTCAAGTCTTGAGAGGCTAAGTGACTAACCAGGGGTGGGGAACCTGAGACCCTGAGGCCAATGCAGTCAAATGAGGACCTAGAGGGCCATGTGGGGCCTTGAGGCCGCAGGTTCCCCACTCCTAAGTCCCTAACCCAATATCACACATAGGAAATGGAAGAAGAAGAATTTGCTTCCAGGTCTTCCCACTCATATCCAAAGGTAAATGTATTTTGTTAGTTTCATGTTAAAGAGTGTGAATTTGTGAAAAACAGTCTGATTTGTGGTCTGACAGATTATAGCAATATCACCAAGTCATATAGGGTTCTTGTACCCAATTAAATTCTCTGAATGCACTGCAGTATTCTGACAGCAGTCACATTAGAAATATTACTAGACAGGCTTCTGTCAAATTTCAGGGCTTTGTGTGACATATGTTCTCATGCAGGGGGGAAACTATAGAGTCATTCAGAAACGGAGAATTTGCCACCTCATTTTTCCCAGTTTGAGCTTTTTCACTCTTAGCAGCAATTTGTCATAAGTTCAAAAGAATCAGTTCTCTGTACATCTTTCCATTTAGTAGAAAACGTGTCTGAAAAATAAAGCTACAAAATGATAGTTCTGGAAAAGAACTTAGACATTATTTAGTCCAACTCTCATTTTCTAGCTGAGGAAACTAGCCCAAAGAGAGGAAGTCATTTGCCTCAGGTTACAGAGCTAGGAAATGGTAGAACTCATTCTTGAACATAGGTCTTCTGGCTTTATGCATTCATTCATTTATTCAATAAGAAGCCACTTAGCATTGACTATGAGCAAAGCGCTCTGTCAAAGATTTGGAAAGATATAAAGCACAACAAAACATGATCCCTGTCCAAAAAGGGCTTACAACATAGGGATGGTAAGAGTTTATGTTGGCGCAGAGCTTTGTAATACACAAAACATTCTGATCATAACAATGTTGTGAGGTAGATGGTAAAAGTATTATAATCACTATTTTTCAGATTAGGAGCTTGAGGCTCAGATCAGTTAAATGCCTTGAGTGTAATTATATAGTAAGTGGTAGAACCAGTTCTTGAACTCAAACCTTCTTCTTCCAAGTCCATTATGCTTTCCACTACAAAACTGTATTCAAACAACTGTGACTTAAAGCAGAACATAATGCATTCATAAGAAAGGTACAAAAAGCTGAGAGAATTCATAAGATGAAGAATTTTTCCTTTATTAACTCTTAAAATATAGTCAATTTCATGTTACTGATTTCATTTGGGTTCTTGCCATAGCAACCACCTTCTTCTCTACTTGAAGAAAGTATTCATGATGCACAAGTGTGAGACCCTTGAGTAAACTATAAAACTTTGCCTTCTTTCATTTCTTAATCCTGAACTAGTTTCCAAAATATTTACATCATCCTACCCATCTTCCACCTTTGAACTGAAGTTGCCAAGTATCAAGGTATATTGACTTGATTTAGAGGATCTTATCAAATTCTTTGCAGAATCTCTACATCATCTTCTGCAACAGATATTTACAGGTTTATGTTATCATGATCATTTATGAACACCAACATTACCAGCACAATGAAGTAAGAATGACCAACAGTCCCACAAAATGAGGTTTCTTGCTACCTTTGGGCACACCCTTATATAAACACTGGTAACTCATTTGTCTCACTAAAGAAAACCTACAATCCCTCTTTCCACTTAACAGTAACTTGTTTGCCTTCCGACTTAGTTTATAGATTGATGTCATTATATGTTACATAGGTCAGCATAGCCAAGAGACTCATCATTCAGTACCAGACTTATGATGATCGGACTTCCTGTTTTTAGAGATGCTTGTCCTTGGTTTATCACTTGGTCACTTAGCTCAAATGTAAAAAGTGGTCAAGGACTCAGGAAACCTCAGTTCTAGGCTGGGATTTGCTAGGAACTGAAACCTTAGGCAACTGACTTTCATCTCGGGGCCTCAATTTTCTCATTTTTAAATGGCGGAGGGCACTATGGTGTAGTAGACAAAAAGTTGCCCTGGAAGGCAAAGAGACATGGGTTCACATCCTGACACATACTGACTCTGTGATCTCAGGGAAGTCACTTAACCTTTCAGTGTTCTAGGCCACTCTTCTAGACTCTAAATCGCAGAGAAGGTGCTTCCTGTTGTCCTCCAAGTCTAGAACACTCTTCCTCCCTATCTCTGCCTCCTGGGTTTCCAAGTCCCAGCTAAAATCCTACCTTTTGCAGCAAGCCTTTCTTAACTCCTCTTAATTCTAGTGCCTCTTTCCATTGGTTATTTCACATTTCTTGTATATAGCTTGTTTTAATACATTTTGCTTGCAAGATGTCTCCCTCTCCCTCAGTAGATTGTGGCCTCCTGGAGAGCAGTGTCTCTTTTTAGCATTTCTTTGCATCCCTAGTGCTTAGCACAGTAACTGGAATATAGTCGGTACTTAATAAATGCTTATTGACTGACTGACAACCCACATCAGCAGAAGAACTTTCCTCACCTGGGAGTTCCCTATACCAATGAAATCACTGGTTTAGTCACTGTTCTTTATAAAGGGGATGGAGTATTAACTAGATCCTTTATTAAAGGTTCCTTCTGACTCTAACATTTTCAGTGTATAAAGAAAGCCCAGCATATGTTTTGAGTTATTATAGGTCTGTGAGATACCTGGAGAGTTCATAGAATTCATATCTGAGCATTCCTGTGTCTGTATGGAAAACCAAGAGAATGAGATATTGACTCAGGTAGTTCTATAGTAGTCTCTTATTTTATCAGCTGAGTCTGCTTTCTGTAAATAGAAGTTCAATGAACATATAGTCTTCTTTAAGATCCATTAGATTGTGATTTTCTTGAGGTGAGGGACTGTCTTTTGCCTCCTGTTCTATCCCCAGGACTTAGCACAGTGTCTGGCACATAGGCACTTAAGTGTTTATTGGTTGGTTGAGTGTGAAATATATTTTCTTTTTTTGTAACAGTCCATTAAATTATATTGACTGACATTTAGTTAATGACAACAATAATAATAACAACTTGCATATGTGCAAGAATTTACAAAGCCCCTTAAAACATTATCTATTTTGATTGTCCCAACAATCCTGTGAGATTTGTAGGGCAGGCATTATTATTCCCGTTTTAAGGATGAAGAAAGCTGATAAAAGTGGGAGCATCTTAGTTATTGGGGTTAAATTTCAAATTCTGGAGTTTGGTTTTTCCTGTATTGGTTAACATAACGATGTTTCATAATTTGATTGTATTTTAAGGCTTAAGATGATTTTTTCTCATAACAATCCTGTGAGAAAGGTAGAATGACACTCTTATTCCATTCTACAGGTAAATAAACTGAGGCTCAAAGCAGCTAGATGGCTCAGTGGGTAGAGCACTGAGCCTAGAGTCAGGAAGACATGAGTTCAAATCTGACTTCAGACATTTACTAGCTATGTGACCCTGGGCAAGTTATTTAAACTCTATTTGCCTCTGGAGAAGGAAATAACACACCACTCCAGTATCCTTACCAAGAAAATCCCATGGACAGTATTAGTGTGCTGTGGTCCATAGGGTCATAATAGTCAGAAATGACTGAATGACTGAACAACACTGCCAAACTGAGGATCATCTATGTTAAGTGAACTTTCCAAGGTCACAGAGTGCATAAATATCAGAGTTAAGTCTCTTGATTCCAAGGCTAAGGCTCTATTAGTTTACCTTTAAAATTATATGGTATTAGAGGCATTTGTTGACTAAAATTAATTAAAAATGGAGAAAATTGAAGAATTTGTAAGAGAAGTACAAAAAAATCTGATTAGTAGCCCTATGTACTCATCTGACTTTGTCAGCCTCCAGAAGCAAATCTAACTATGGTCAGTCCCCATTTTACTCTTCCTCATTTTAAAAATACTGAGAGGTAGTCTGGCTATATAGATAGAACACTAGACACTGACTTTGGTTTAGAAAATCTGGGTTTGAATCCTATTTCTACCACTGATTTTCTTGGGCAATTCTTTTAATATCCTCAATCTCCAGTTTCTTTGCCAATAAAAGCAGGCTAATAATGCCTGCATTACCTATCTGAATTGCCTTAAGGAAAGTGCCTTTATAGAAGGCATTATAGAAATGTGAACTTTCATTATTACAGATGATTAATTTATCACTACACTTGCTACAGCCCTTTTCCTCTGCCACCATAGTCTTTGACTGACTCTGCTGATGTCTTCCTCACTTAGTCAATTTCTGCAGAGACAGAGGTTGCTGTTCAGTTGCTGAAACCACTGCAGGCTATAAGAAGGCAAATATAGTTACCACCTTTACTGCTAATTAATAGACCTGTTGTCCCAATCAATGTGGAAAAGGCTGTATAGTCATCAAAGAACATGAAAATATGACTGCTTATCTTCATTCTTCCTTCCAGTATTCTGATGAGGTTCCTCAGAGGACATTCTGGTGGCATAGCCTAAGCCAATTCCAATCAGAGTTGAATTTCCCAAACTTTCACCTTTCCCTTGTTTGTAGGTGTATGTAGTTTTCTTGTAAAATCTCTCTTTTATATTTGGGCAATGTATCCTTTTTGACATAAATTGTGTGAGATATTGGTCTGTGCCCATACTACTTTCTGCTATGCTACTTTCCAGTTTTCCCAACAATTTTTACCAAATAGTGAATTCTTATCCCAAAATCTTAAGTCTTTACACTTGTCAAATACAAGGTTATTGTGTTTATTTTCATAAAAGAAAAACACAGAAAGACATGCACAAAATAATGAAGAGCAAATAAGCAAAACCAAGAGAACATTGTATACAATAATAACATTATTGTTTTAAGAACAACTTTAGGCAACTAAGTAATTTTGATTATTATAAATACTCACATTAGCTACGAAGGACATATGAAGAAAACTGATAAAAGTGAGAGCATCCTAGTTATTGGGGTTAAATTTCAAATTCTGGAGTTTGGCTTTTCCTGTGTTGGTTAACATAACAATGCTTTATAATTTGATGTTATCTATATCCAGAGAAAGAATTGATAAATCGATGTATATACAGAATAATTTTACACACATATACATACACAGACATTTATTTGTGTCTAATGGTAGCCATCTCTAGGATGGGAGAGGAAGGAAAGAAATTTACATGACAATTTTGTTGTATATTTGAAAGGAATAGCAAGTTGTGCATGGTAGATCTGCAGTTTCATGTACAGTCATCTTTTTATTTTACTAGGTTATGGAAATGCCTGTTTTGTTCAATAAAATAAAATTTAAAAAAAGAGAGGGTTCAATTTTAATGTAAGGGAAGAGGGACAATTCTAGAAAAATCTGATATACTAAAGGAATAGGTAAAACTTATTTTAGAAAATAAACAGATAAACAAACAAACAAATAAATGATGTGAACCTTCACACTAACTTCTTTGACTCTCACATGAAACTCAAAGGCCTGTGGTCCCGTCTGTTATATATTAGAGTGTACAATCTAGGAAGACACAGACCTTGTTATCTTCCGTGCCTTTAAATTATATACTTCTGGAACCTCTGCTTCATGATTATCAAGCCCTTTACTATTATTAGTCTTTCTTTTTGCTGAAAGTGCTATCTTCTCTTCTTGAAATTTCTTACAGCATTCTTCTTTGCCTTATCTTTAGTCTTATAACAAATCTAATAAATCCTGGTAGACTATGGATTGTTGAATAAATGAATCTCAAGCCTTTTCCAATAAGAAGGTAAAATTAAGCCTTAGTGTAGGGACATTAATATTTTTCATTTTTTTTATTACCAGCACTTAGGATAGGGCCTTATATCTAATAGCTACTTAATAAATGTATAGAGTCTTTACTCTCCTTCTTTGCATTGCTACTGAAGGCTCTTACCAAATCCTACATCCCACCTTTTGGCCCTCAGGGTTCAGAAGGCCTTGGAGCTTGTGGTCAAGGAAGACTATAGGATCAGGATACTACTAACACTAGTTCAGTTACATTGAAAGTTAAATAAATTATTGTTGGCTGGCCTTGAAACCCAGCACTCATTTTTTGCATTGTTGCTATGGAAAATAGAAAAAAAAACTACCTTCTGAGCCCTCAGAATGAGGAGTCCTGAATGAGGAGAGGCAAGGCTCCTGCCATCTCCTGGTTCTAAGGGAATCAGAGGAAAGAAATTCCTGCTGATCTTAAAATGAAGATTGTTACCCTGGTTGAAAGAGCTCTGTAGCACTCCAGCTGGAAAGAGCATAATAACACTCCAGATGAAAAGACAGTGCAATACTACCCATTCAAGTCAATGGCAAAGGGTGGAAAAAGGTTGCAGCTGCCCATTGGGAAGGAAGAGAAGTGGAATGATCCTTTCAATAGATTCAGTATATCCTTTAACATTTTTAAAAACAATTATTTATTTTATTCTGAACTTAGGAAATAAAAAAGCATTTTCATAACATAGAATAGAAAAACAAGGATTACACATGAAACTGTAAATCTACTATATATAACTTTCTATACCTTGTAAATATATCAGAATATGTCATGTCACTTTCTTTCCCCCCTTTTTTCTTCTCTCTCCCCCTCCACCTTAGAGATGGCTACCATTAGATACATGTGTATGTATGTGTGTGTGTGTGTGTGTGTGTGTGTGTGTACATAAAATTATTCTACTCTGGATGCAGATAGCATTTTTCTTCATATGTCCTTTGGAGCTAATTTGGTTACTTATAAATTCAAAATGATTCAGTCACCTAAAGTTGTTCTTAAAACAACATTGCTTTTACTGTATACATTCTCTTGGTTCTGCTAATTTCACTCTTCATTAACAAGAGATTCAGCACATCCTGAGAAGAGCCTGCACAGTGACCTGTCCTGCCCAGTCCAGAAACCAATGTTCAGCAGCTGCCTAGCCCATCCAGTAGCAGTAGAACCTAGTGAAGACAGGAACAAATTGGTCTGTTCAGCCAAAATACCATGCCTTGGGAGAAGCAAGCCCAACCGAGCTACTTGTTTATCAGAGACCCTATGCCCCGAGAAGATTCTCCATAGAAAGAAAGGACATCAAGACCCTGTTGTTTCAGAGTTGTGATGTCTCACTGCCATTGTACTTTAAGTTTATACCTACTCTTGGACTCAGTATATTTGTGGGAGAGAGCGTCATTGGTATTGGGAGAAATGCTTCATAACTATTGTTCTTGCTATGACATTTGAGTAAATATCATTGGTAAGGAATAAAACAAACATAAAAAGTTCTTGGGATATAATCTCTTAGAAAAGAGAACATAAACTAGTTGAGGTCTGAGATCCTTTACATTCTGAATTTGTGTCTCCAGTAACTAGGACAGTACCCTTCAGTACAATAGTTTAGGTTAGAGAGACCAAATAATTTAGCTATGCTGGATCTGAAAAACCAACCAAGTGTGGCACTTTTAGAAGCACATATTTGGAGAGATATTTTGATGGTACCAGCATATATCTAAAATGTACAAGGAGTGGTAATGTCCAGGATATTTACTGGAATATTCTAATATCTCCTCTTGGTTTTATTCTTATTAAATGCAATGCAATTAGGTGCATTTCATTTCAAATTGATCAGTAATTCTGGGCTAAAGCTATTATTTCAAAATGGATATTGTTTGGAACAGAATGAAGAAAATGCTCTTCTTAATTTTGAATGAATTTTTTTCCTTTACCTTATGCCTCAGACAAAGTTTCATATCCTGAACTTCTTAAGAATTCAAAAAAGAATTCTGACTTTTGAACAAAAGCAACGATCTTGGTTATCAGAAAGAGAAAATGTGAATTCAGAAAGATCTAATTTTACTTTCTCGTTAGGAATGGTTGAGTGAATACCCAACAAGGATTTATTAAACACTTACTATTTGAAAGACATTGTGCTGATTACTGGGTTTACAAAGATAAAGTGAAAAAATAGTTTCTGTCATAAAGGAACTAATTATCTAAAACTCTTTTGAGCTCCTTTGGGCTCTTTTTTACAGTCATTCTATGTAGGTAATGAAAAGGATTATTTTCCCCATTATACAAACGATGAAACTGAGACTCATAGAGGTCAAACATCTTGCTTTCATTTGCACAGCTAGAAAGTATCAGATGAGGATAAGAACTTAGGAATCTAGACTGAATTCAGTGGCTTCTCATTCTGTTCCTTTTGCTTTTATTTTGTTTTGGAGGCAGCATGGTATATGGCATAGTGGAAAGAAAGGACTTAACTCAGGACCAGAAGGAAATTTGAGTCTTTCTCTTTGACTTATAAGTCATAGGACCTTGAGAATACACCTCAATGTCTCTGAACCTTAGTTTGATGTCTGTAAAATGGAGACAACAATGCTTCCATTACTTACTTCATGTTGTCATTGTAAGGAAAGCATTTTGCAAACTGCAAAACATGCATATGAACTATGATCATTTCCCCCATCTTATGGTTCTATTTTCCTTTTCTCTTTTCCTTTTTCTCTTCCCTTTCTTCCTCTATTTGTTATTCTCTTCCCTTTTGAATGTCACAGTAATCTAGGTATTTGCACCTTCCATTTTTTTTTAACCACATGGCATCAGTGGACTCAAAACTATTTCTTCAAAGGATAAGCAGACTTGGAAGGGTACTTAGAGATAATTTTGCCCAACTCTTCTGTTTCAGAACTGAAGAAATTGGGACAAAGATGGGTAAAATCACATGTTCAGGGTCACATAAGTATCAAGTAGTAGAATAAAGCTTCAATTTTGAGTCTTCTGAATTCTTATTACAGTGTGCCTTCCATTACCCTATAATACCTTCACACTATATTTTGATATGTTCCACAGTAACTAGTCCTGAGACTAGTTATCACAAATTAGTTCTAAAACAGGGAACAAAACATACAGCTTCTATTTCCTACTCTGTTGCTTAGATCATTAAACTGTGCAGCTTGTTTGAAAAATATTAGTAAGAAGTTGTGTGACCACATACAATGTGCATGGCTCCCCCAAACTGGCTTTGGTGGAAGAAAAGAATCTCTGATAAGCCTTACTCACTTTTCTGAAGAAGAATCTGACAAATGGTTCCATCTTCATGTATGGTGTGGTTTTCCTCAGGGTAGAACTAACTAATCTCATCAGTTACAGGCCTCAAATGACTTTCCAGGGAATCAAGTATATGACAAGTAGTCCATTTCTTAGTCAATTTCTTCATCCACTTCCTCCCCCTTGGCTAGTGTCCGAAGTTACCCATGGAACCTGGGGCCAAGATTGCCAAAACTTGAGCTGTAGCAAGTGCAACTGAAAAATTAGTTGAATGTGAGGCTAGATGTTTTATCTATGAGCCGGAGTCTTCTTACTTAGGAACCCCTCTTCTGCATATTTGTTGTTCTTCATGTACTCTTCATGACCCCTTTTGGGATTTTTGTGGAATAGATACTGAAGTAGTTTGCCATTTTCTTCTCCAGCTCATTTTACAGATGAGGAAACTGAGGCAAACAGGGTTAAATGACTTGCCCAAGATCACAAAGCTAGTTAAGGTTCTGAGGCTGAATTTGAATTTGGCTCCTCCTGACTCCCGGCCTGGGGCTCTATCCTTCCTTAATTTCCCCTTAATTAGCAATAATTTTCCCTTCCTCAGACTTTGAAGACACTATATTGCTCAACTTTTAAATTTCAGCTGTGTTTGTATGGATCTGTTATTTCTCTATGCCATTCAATTACTATAATGTGGTTAGTTAGGTGGCACAGTGGATAAAGCACTGGCCCTGGAGTCAAAAAGATCTGAATTTAAATTCATCCTCAGACACTTACTAGCTGTGCGTCCCTGGGCAAGTCACTTAACCTCTGTCTGCCTCATTTCTTCATCTGTAAAACAAAGATAATAATAGCACCTACATCCTAGGGTTGTTGTGAGGATCAAATTAGATGAAATTTGTGAAACGCTTTGCTAACGCTAAAGTACTATGTAAATGCTAGCTATCATTATGTGCAAGGATCTAGGGCTGCCAAGAGGAAAATTAAAAAGTCTCTGCCCTCAATCAGCATATATTCTACTAAGTCATTATAATATGTACACAGATAAATAAATAAAACAGAGATAGAGACTGGACCTATGATCTTACTCACTATCAGATGAGGCAACTCCCTTTGCTAATTTAGGCTGGGCACCTTCTCTGCCACTTTTAGTCCTAGACAGATCCCTGGAGCACTATGAGTTTAAGTGTCGTTAGCCACTATGTGTCAGGGGCTGGACGTGGACCCAAATCTTCCTAGCAGAGCCCTTTTTGATCCACTATGACATGAGGCCTCTATTATATAGATACAAAATAACAATGAGATAATACTTGGAAAGTACTTTGCAAACCCTGTAGTGCTATATAAATGCTAGCTAGGATTGTGATTATTAATTTCAAGAGGGAGAAAGCACTAACAATTAGTTTAAGGTTTAAACTTGAAAGCAACTTCTTTTTTATTTACTTCTGGTTAAGTATTTAACCCAGTAGGTGCTTGTTAAGTATTATTTGAAGCCCCCAGAAAAAAACCATGATGTTCCCTTGGTGGCCCTAATCCCTCCCTTGGCCTCTTTGGAAACGGGCTAGTGGACTCTGAATTTTATTCCAGGGAAGTCAATATGCAGATGGAGCAGTGGTTATGGTGAAACAGTCACCACCATTCACATTTATGAAGCCTTCTAAGATTGCAGAGTCCTTTGCATCTTATTTTATGTTATCTTATTTGTTCCTAGAAATAAACCTGAGGGCTAGGGAATACAAATACTGGGAAGCAACAAATCATAGTGATATAATGGAATTGGAGTTGGAAGACCTAGATTTGAACCTTAGTTCTGCTGCTTACGTCTAATGAATGAATGAATGAATGAATGAATGAAAGAAAGATTGAATGAATGAATAAAAAAGCATTTCTTTCAGTGCTTATGCACAATGCACTGTACTAAATGTTGAGGATACAAATATAAAACTAATATACTTTCCCATCTCAAGGAGTGAGTGGACATTCTAACGGGAGAAACAAAATGTATAGGTTTTGGTTATAAGCTAACATTTACATAGTACTTTAGGGTTAGCAACGTATTTTGGAAATTTTATCTCATTTTATCCTCATAACAATCCTGGGATGTAGATGCCATCATTATCCTCATTTTACAGATGAGGAAACTGAGGTAGAGGTTAAGTGACTTTCCCAAAGTCTCAGAGTTTTTAGAGTCCAATGACAATGTAGATGGTCATGCATATTCTTTAATGTTATTTCTGCTGAAAACCACTCATTTTTGATGATGAACCCTTTGATGATGCAAAGGATGTTGGTGGAAAGATTTCATTTTCTGAGTCTATTGAATGGAGGCAAGACACTTTCTCTGAGCCTCAGTTTCCTCATCTGTCAACAAGTGTCTACTACGTGTCAGGCATTATGCTAAGTACTGTAGATGCAAAGAAAGGCAAAAAATAGCCCCTGCTTTCAAGATCACAATCTAATGAGGAAGATAAAATGCAAAAAAAAAATCCCCAGATATATTCAGGAAAAATTGGGTGACATTCTTAGAGGGATGGTTCTAAAGTTAAGAAGATCTGGGAAAGGCTTTTTGCACAAGGTGGGACTTTAGCTGAGATTGAAGGAAGCCAAGGGAGATAGGAGACAGAGATGAGGAGGGAGAACATATCAGCTATGGGGTGTGGAGGGGTAATCAGTCATAGCATTTGGATTTCAGGGATGGAGTGTCTTTTTTTCAGAAACAGCAAGAAGGCCAGTGTTGCTAGATCAGTCACAGAGCTGAAGATGGGAGTAAGGGGTAAAAGGAAGAGTGTGGGACTAGATTATTTTTTAAGATCACTCTTAATGTAAAATTCTATGATTCTTATTTTCTAGTTGAAGAAACTTAAATTCACTAAAATTAACTGATTTGCCCAAGGTTATAGAAAAAGAGAGAACTCAAGACTTGACAAACAGCAGATAACTAGTTGATTACAGTGAGGAACTGAACCTAGATCTTCTGACTCCTTCTATGAGATATTGCTTCTGAGTGATTCTTAAGGTTCATTTCTATGTCAATGGAGCTTAGTTATCTTCAGTGCTGGGAGCAGAACCATTTGAAAAGTAATTTTAAAATGCATTTTGTAGGTTGTTAAGCATTTCATTTTCCAGAATAGCTCTAGGGCCCAAATAAAAGAAGTATAGTGTTAATTAAAATGTATAAAACAACTAGAAACAGCTTAGGAATAAAATATCAGAAAATGACACCAAATTGCATGATGATAGCAATTTTATGAGTCTCAGAGGAAAGCTTTTATGTAATATCAAGTAATAGTAGTAATGAAAATAATCCCAAATTTAACTATTATTATATCATAATGATCATTCTAAATCCTAGAATATGATTAATACTCTTAACCACTCTTTCCAAAGTTCAGATATTCATGTTATAATTCATAAAATTAAAATGAATAATTGATTAACAACTAGACAAAATGATGAATAGAGAAGAGCAATTTTCAATGTTTGGAATTTACTTTCCAAAAGCTTTATAGATGTCCAATTTTGCTGATTTCTACTCCTTAGAAAATTGATCCTTTTTTTATTTTCTTATGTTTGTGGTCATACTTTGACACCATCTCAAAGCTGTCAGTTAACTGCTAACACTGCAGATAACAATAACAACCCATCCACACTGTTTCCTCCTGTGTGCTTTTGACCCGAATTGGTCCTTGGCCATCTTTGTAAATCTATCACCCATCTATATGAAAGGTCTCCATTAGCTAGCTCGTTGCCCAAATCAGGTGGCATTTATCTAGCACCACATGGTCACAGCTACTTTACATGCATAATATCATTTGATTTTCATATCATTGTTGTTGAGTTGTTTCAGTCATGTCCAACTCTTCATGACCCTATTTGAGGTTTTCTTGGCAAAGACGGTGGAGTGGTTTGCCATTTCCTTCTCCAGCTCATTTTACAGATGAGGAAATGGGCAAACAGGATTAAGTGACTTGCCCAGGGTCACACTGCTAGTGAGTGTCTGAAGCTGGATTTGAACCTAGGTCCTCCTGATGCCAGGGCCAGCACTCTATCCACCGAACCACCTTGCTTCCCTTCATCTTCATAAAATCATGTTATTCCCCTTCCTCTTCTCTCTTTCCTTCTCTGACCTTCTACCCTTTTCTTTTCTTCTTTCTTGCCCTTTTCTGAGACCCTTAGTTGAAATGGGGCTTTTCTTCTTTAAAAATAAATAGCA
This sequence comes from Vombatus ursinus, assembly GCF_900497805.2. Classification (NCBI taxonomy): domain Eukaryota; kingdom Metazoa; phylum Chordata; class Mammalia; order Diprotodontia; family Vombatidae; genus Vombatus; species Vombatus ursinus. The sequence continues at coordinate 17,511,751 of NW_020954596.1, read as the reverse complement.
CTTTGTTTTACTGTCTCCTTTGTACCTCTCAACATCTACTTTTTCTCATATTTATTTCTGTGTATATTTTAGCATCCCTCCCTTTGTTAACTGGGGTTAAGTTCCTTGAGGTCAGAGATGGGATTGTGTATGTGTGTGTTTTGTCTTTATTTCCTCAATACCTAGCATAGGATCTTTCACATAGGAGGCACTTAATAACTTGTTTGTTGAGCTGAAGTTAAATTGAATTTCTTATTCATCCTTCATTCTTCTCTCTCTCAGAACTTTGCTTCTCCTCCCTTATCTTATCTCTTTTCTTCCTGTTCCTCAGCTGCTACCTTCAAAAGGTTAACTAAACCTTTTAAATATTACACCATCTACACTTGAAAATGGCATATGCCGTAACCAGAAGAGTTTGGCCCTGATATGGATGTCATCTTTAACAAATGGCTGAATCAATGACAAATTAATGAAATATTTAGTCATTTTAGATAAATTAACTCCTGATTGACTTAGGTCCTGGACTTGAAGACCCTTCTAGCTTCAGGGAACCACATTATGATATACTTAAATCTCACAATAAAATACTTTCTCCGTACATGTCAATGGCTTTTGAGCAAAGCCTGGAGAGAAATAATCTATTACTGTCCAATTCTACAGGGCTCACTGCTTCACTGAGCTCCCCAGCACTATTTTATTATCAAGTCATTTTATTCAAAGACCAATTCCATCAAGAGCAAAAAGCTCCTTGTCACTTGCTACTCCTAAAAGGACAACTCAATCCCTTCTTACAGTAAAGGGGAGGGGTGTTAACTCTGAGTATCTGAAGTGTGTGTTTCTGGGATGTATTTAGTTAGCTCTTTCTATAGTTCCTCACATGTTTCTCATCTGTGTAATATGATTCTGGAATCTGAACTTGGGCTAAGAAGGCCTAGGTTTGAGTTCTGGTCCCATTGCCTACTTACTAGTTGTGGGACCACTGGGAAAGTGACTTAACATCTTTTGGCCTCAGTTTCTACATATTTAAAATAGGTATATGACTTATACCACCTACCTTACAGTGTTGTTGTGAGGAAAATACTTTGAAGATCATAGAAATAGCGGATATTTTTACACAAAAATGAGCCATGTAAAGTATTGAGGCTGACTTATTATTATTACTAGCAGCACAATATGTTTAAAGAGGCATTGTTCTTTGTCCACCATCTTGAGAAATGGAGATCTAATCTTTCTCTGGCAGACTGCTTCTGCCCTAGCTATACCTACTTCTCTTTACTGATGCCCCATCACTTTCTTAGAGTCTATCAGACTATGAACTTCCATTTCGCCTACAATCTTATTGATTGGTGCCTCCCTGCCAGTGACCTCAGAGGTAGGGAACCAATCAGATATCTCAGCAAGATCTCATGCCTCCTTGTAATATACTAGGCCCTCTTTAGTATCCCCAAACTGCCTGGACATATGGAGTAGCAATGAGAGTGGTAAGAGCTTAGAAAAGAATGTTAACAATGTTACATGCCAAGGTGTGGGTAAAGCTTCTAACACGACTATCCCCTTTCCTTCACTAGTGCTTAAACGTCCCTCTAGATCCTGGTTGTGTCTTTGTCCTGATGGTGATGGGTACAGTGTACCCTGCCCCCTAGAACTCTTGGTTGTACCTTGGGCCATTGGTGACTATTTGTCCTTCCTGGATTCTAGTTATATCCTGTGACCACGTGCTGATGGTGATTATGTTCCAATCCTGTATATCCTTTTTCTTCAGAATCTTTGGATGCCTTTGTTCTGCTGAAGGCAGATTTTGGTGCTACCTTTTCCCACATCAGTGATCTCTGCTGGGCTCTGTGCATTCTGGTTGTATGCTGGTTCCCCCCACCATACCCTTCAGTGTCTTGAATTATGCCAAGTATCATTCTCTTTCAAGTTAAAACATTTTTTTTTTTGCAGAAAGAGACTATTGTTTTCTCTATTGACTGGTTTATCCAATTCATTTGTAAAATCCCTGTTAAGTCCCCAAAATGTACTCATTCAAGAATCTTTAATTTGGGCAAGAAACTTAAACTCTCTAAGACTATTTTTTATCTGTAAAATAAAGATAATGATGTCCTACATATCTCAAAGAGTTGTGAGGATCAAATGAGAATCAAATATGAAAAATATTTTTAAATGTGTATGTGTATGTTGGGTTTTAAAACTATTAGTGTTTGTACTAGTACTACCACTACTATTGCTACTGCTACTAATACTTCTGGTGCTTCTGTGTTACTCTTACTACTACTCTTACTCTAATCACCACCATCACCACCAATGCCTAATTAGATGGGCACAGCATTACAAATGTAACATAGTCAAGTTGCATTTAGAAATTTTTCATGGAATTTCTGGCAAGGTAGCAGAACAAAATGCTGTTAAGAGAAGCTAGGTTCCCAACAATTAAAAAAACAACAACAGATCTATAAATAATTAAAAAAAGTAATTTCAAAATATGATTGTCTTTCAGAAAAGGAAAATGAACCATCAAAGAAATAAGCAAGTGGAAAAAGTTTCCAATATGATTAAAAAATCATGAATGATAACAAACCAAAAAGGAGACATCAAAAAAGGAAGAAAAAACTAAATTAACAATGAACTAGCATTAACATTGAACCCTGGAAACAAAATTGAAGCTATTGCCAGAGCACTTAGGAAAATTAAGGAATATCTGGCATTACTAAAGAAAGAAAAAACATTAACACAGAGGAAAGAGAGATAATGTGGAACAACTTGGAATTATCCATGGATAACAGAAAGATGATCCACTGATTTTCCTGCTTGAAGACAGAATCATGGACATAGCAGAACAATTAGAAAAACCTAAAAAAATCCACTTAATTGAAGACTAACTTGACAAATTTATGATTTCCTAGAATTATATAAGCAATAAGCAAATTATAGGTTGACAAAATCCACCAGATGCCAACAGGGACTATCCCCACATTCAACTCATGAGGGCATATTATTGTCAAACTCTCAAAATGTAATTATAAATATGATTTAATAAGTTTACAAGAAACACATCTGTACCAATTAACATTAATCTAATTTACCAGGTTCTTCCACCTAATTCAAGAAACAACAGAATGAACTGACATATGCTATATCAGAAATCAAAGGAAATTGAAACTCACCCCTACCTCAATTAATTATCCTTTTATAAAGTAAGAAGTAATCCAGTACTCCAAAATAATTTCGGATATTATTCACAGAGAAGGGGTCAAGACTAGGATGGGCCTTTGATATTCAAATAAACTATGAGGACCAATTTCAATAAGGTAAACTCTACATGAACTTTAAAAATGAATGAGTTAACATTGACTCACTGCAAGTGTATATAGTTATAACAAAAGTAAAATAGGATTATTTCTCTCTTCAACTTTCAGAAAGTCACCATTTCGGTCTGAAAGGTGAACAGACAACAGAAGTGCTGAAATGATTAAATTGTATCTCAGTATCATCTCCACAGAGGGACATCAATACAACAATAGCTTTGAACTGGTTAACAAATCCTTCCTTGCAAACCCTATGGGGAGAAGAAGAAAACAGCAGAATTGGTTTGACTGGCAACTACTGTACGAGGATAAGCTGAGGTTAGGGGAAGGGAAAGGAAAATGAAAAAATACTTTGAAAAACATTTTCTTTTTTTGTAAATAATATTTTATTTTTTTCCAATTACATGTAAAGATAGTTTTCAACATTCATTTTCATAAGATTTTGAGTTCCAAATTTTTCTCCTTCCCTCCCCCTTCCCAATACGGCAAACAATCTGATACATGCTATCCATATACAATCACGGAAACACGTTTCTACATTAGTCGTGTTGTGAAAGAAGAAACAGAACAAAAGGGAAGAGCCACAAAAAAAATCCAAAAAGTGAAAATAGTAGGCTTTGATCTGCATTCAGACTCCATGGTTCTTTCTCTGGATGTGGATAGCGTTTTCCGTTATGCATATAACAACATTTTCTATTAAAACAAAACAAAACAAAACTGGTAGGAATACTTAAATCATGGGAATCACAGACTAAGAACAACTGAGGAGCAGATAGAAAGAAAAGTAAGTAATTCTATGCAAGATTTCTCTCTAAGATATGAAGAGAGCCGGAAAATTTTTTAAAATGCGGTGGTTATAGGAGAAACTTTGGAATTTGGTTTAATGCTGTGTATGTATTATAAGATTGGGATCACATTCATATTGGTGAAATAGGGTGGTTCCTACACCTTGTTAAAATATATGCATAACACTGAATACTCTGTTCCCCATGGTTGGAAGGCTAAATATGCTTGATTTCACCCCTCCCCCAGGGTTATCCTGTACTTTTAAGGGAGATTAGGCTGTCTGCCAATGGTTCTAGTGTCTTTGATGGTATTACCTCAATTTTAGGGGGTAGTCTCCTGTACCACAGTTGCATTTCACCACTAACATTGTCGTATTAGTTTTACAAAGAAATACTTCACAAGGTATAATAAGAAATATACAAACATGCCCAACAATACTTGGGGCTTAATGCTCTCCCCTAATGTATCACCTCAGTCTCTGGGGACATGGAAGATTAGGTTCCTAGCTTAACTCAGTTCCTATAGTGCACAGCACCAGTTTCAAGTTCTAAACCTTCCTTGAGTCCCAGGCACCCTGACTTCCATGATGGGCTGTCTGGCTGTACCATTCTACCCAGTATCCTGGCCCCAAGGTCATGATGACTAGAATTCCAGGAGCCTGGGAAGATTACCATTGGCACCTAAAACTGAGTATGAGAGAACAGAAGCAAACTTCCCAGACCCATTTCTTGGAGCCAGAGTAAAAGAGAGGTATAAAAGGGAGAGCAAGTTGTTTTTCTCTCACCAGTCAAGTTCATTTCACCAGCATGATGAGTAAACTGTGATCTTCACCCTCTGGATGCATCAGAAAGATGCACCCAGTAAAGAGCTTGAGACAGAGAGACTATTTTAGTCTCACCAGTTTTATACATGTTGTCTTTTCTGTTTACTCTGCCAATCAAAGGTATTACCCCTGATCCCATTGCAGGGATGCAGAGTGCCTCCATGCGAGGTAATCTGGGCATTCTCCAAAGACTCCTTAGGAAACCTCCATATTAGGTGATTCTAGCAGCTTAGACAAGTTCATATAAAAGAGTATGGTAGGAAAAATCAATTTAACAAGTAGAGCAGAGAAGATGAATGAATTGAATTGCCTTATTAAAAAACCATGATTGTATGGATTCAAGATCACGGACTTTAGAAAGGGAGAGGATCTTACAGATCATACAATCCAACACACTCATTTTATAGATGAAGAAACCAGTGAAGTGAGTGGCTCAAGGTCATGGTGGCAGTTCGGTAGCTGAAATGTGAACTGAGCTTATATGAATCCAAATCTTGTGTTCTTTTCACTGTACCAAAATCCAACAATATATTCCTATGGCAAAAGAAATTAAATTCAAAGGTGTTAATTAAATATCTATTATATGTAAGGTACTGGGCTAGGATTACAAAGACAAAATGAGCTCCTCAAGGAGCTCACATTCCACTATGGGAGAGGCAAGATACAATATGTATACAGATAAGGAAATGACAATTGCTTTGATTTTTGAGAGAGTACTAGTAAGTGGAAAATCAGGAAACATTTCCTGTAAGAAGTAGCATCTGAGCTAAATCCTGAAGGAAGCTGGAGATGCAAAAGTTAGAAGTGAGTGTATTCCAGGCATAAGGGACAGCTTATGCAAAGTCATGTAGAGGGAAGATGGAATACTGAATTGGAGAAACAAGGAGCAGATAAGTTTAGCTAAAATGTAAAGTATATTAAAGGGGAATAATATGACTTAAACATGGAAAGGTAGGGTGGAGACAGATTGGGAAGGACTATAAATGCCAAGTTGAAGAGTTTGTAGTTTATTCTAGAAGAAATGAGAGCCTCTTAAGTGGGAGGGGTGACATCATCAGACTTGTGCTTTAGGAACATTCTTTCAGCAGCTCTGTGCAAGATGGGTGGGAGAGGGGAAAAACTGGAAGCAGAGCATTGTAATAGTGTAGGGGAGATCCTGAAGAGCTATGCTAGTGGTATTTTGTAAGTGAGGAGAAGGGTGATAGCTTTAAGAGGTGTTGTGGAGGTAGAATTGATAAGATTTGATTGCTGATTTCATAGGAGAAACAAGGGAGAACAATTGAGTCAGATTTGAAGTTCTTGGGTGTCGGAAAGACTAGGTTGTGCCCTCAACATAAGCAGGGAAGTTTTGAGGAAGCACGGATTTTTGGGGGACAATAATGAAACTTGATTTGTACATATTGAGGTTGAAATCCTTACAAAGCATCCATTCCATCCTATCTTTTCCAGTAGATTGCTGCCTCTGTATCCAACTCTCATTAATCTTTGGTCTCACCCTGTCTACTAGCTGCTTCTCTACTGCTTATAAACATACCCATGTCTCCCTCAACCTCAAAAATCCTTTATCAGTCTCTTCTTTCACGGATGTCTTTGAGAAAGCCATCTAAAAGCAGTGCCTTTGCTTCTTTCCTTCCCTCCTCTCTCACTCTTTCTCTCCTTAACTCTTTACTTTCCGGCTTCAACTGAAACTGTTCTTTCCCAATTTACCACTGATCTCCTGATTGGCAAAACCTAATAGTCTTTTCTCAATCCTCATGATCTCTCTTCAGTCTTTGACATTATCACTCGCCTTCTTCTCCTTGATACTTTCTTCTTTTTTTGTTTTCATGGCCTCCTGGTTCTCTTACCTCTCTGAGCACTTCTCAGTCATCTTTGCGGGATTTTCATCTAGATCACATCTGAAAATGGGCTTTGTCCCCTCTTTCCCCTCCCCTATGCCTCCAAGGCTCTGTCCTGGGCTTTCTTATCTTCTCCATCTATACTATTTTTCTTGGTGATCTTATCAGTTCCAAAGGATTCAAATTTCATCTCTCTACAGATGATCACCAAATCTATTTATCCAGCCTTAATCTCCTTCCTAACTTCCAATCTCACTTCCCCAAATACCTATCAGACATCTTGAATAAGATAGACTGTAGGTATCTTAAACTTAACATGTTGAAAACTAAACTCAGTTATTTCTCCTACCCTCAGCCCTTTCCTATTCCTAACTCTCCTGTTACTGTTACCATCCTGCCATTATTATTATTATTATTTTTTTTTAGGCATTTGGGGTTAAGTGACTTGCCCAGGATTACACAGCTAGTAAGTGTTAAGTGTTTGGTCAGGCTGGATTTGAACTCAGGTCCTCCTGACTTCAGAGCTGGTGATCTATCCACTGCACCACCTAGCTGCCCCATCCTGCCATTCTTTAGGCATCGTCCTTGACTACTAGCTTTCTCTCACTCCTGCCCTTCCACATCCAATCTGTTGCTGAGCCCTATCAATTATATCTTTATGACATCTCATAGACACCCTCTTGTCTTTTCTGACACTGCCACTACCCTGTAGAAACCCTCCTCACTGTAGGCTTGGATTATTGCAGCAGCCTGTTTGTCTCCCTGCCACAAGTTTCTTCTCATTCCAGTCCCTTTATCACGCAGCTGTCAAATTGATCTTCCTAGGGTCTGCAAGTCTGTCACCCTACTATTCAATCAACTCCAGTGCTTCTTATTGCCTATAGGATCAAATATAAAAGTCCTCTAACTTTTAAAGCCCCTTATAATGGCCTGGAATTCTCTCTCTTTTCATCTCTTTCTTGTGGATTGCCTCATTGCCTTCAAATCTCAGCTAAAATTCTACCTTCCTCACAAAACTTTTCCTGATCTCCACTAGTGATATTGCCTCTTCTAATGCTCTCCAACTTATCCTGTATACATCTTGCTTATACATAGATGCTTATGTATTGTCTCCTCCTTCAGGCCAAGCTTTTTGAGAGTAGGGACTGGTTGTTTTTTGCGTTCCAAGTCTTTAATAGAAAAAATACTTGTTGATTTGACATCAAGGTGGAAACTTCTAACAATTGATCCAAAACTGTAATTTAGAAGAGAAATTAGGGATGAATATATAGATTTGGGAGTCATCTACATGGGGACGATAGCCAAACTCTTGGAATCTGATGAGTTCATCTAGAGAGGGAATATGAAAAGAAAAGGGCTTACAACAATAGAGCCTTGGAGGACATACATATTTAGGGGGTGGAATTTGGATAATAATCCTGCAAAGAAGACTGAGGAGTGGTCAGATAGGAAGAAGGAGGAAAACCCAAACGGAAATGCATCCTGAGAGCTAAGGAGGCAGACATGGTTTATATAGCAGCAAAATCTACAGAGTTCAAGAAGGATGATGATTAAGAAAAGGTCTTCATGTTATTGTTAACCTTGGAGAGAACATTTTCGGTCTAGTGGTGAAGTTAGAAACCTACTACTTTGGGGAAATGAGTAGGATGTGAGAAAGTGTATACCTTGAAAGCAGGAAGACTTTTTTCCTGCCCCTCCCCCCCATTCCCCAGGATTTGGGCTACGAAAGGGAGAAGTGAAAGAATATTGTAGCTTGAGGGGTGATGTGAAGATTTTTCTTAAAGAATGGGGGAGATCTAAGCATGTTTCTAGGTGTCATGGAATGAGGCAGTCAATAATGACAGATTAAAGATAAAAAAGAAACAGCTCAAAGAGGAATCAAACTCTGGGAGGGGAGAGAAAGGAAAGGTGGCCTTTTCAGGGAGCAAAGCCACTTGTTATAGACTGGAGCACTGGTTCTCAAAGTTTTTGGTCTCAGGACTCCTTTACACTTTATTTATTTATTAATTTTTAGGCAACTGGGGTTAAGTGACTTGCCCAGGGTCACACAGCTAGTAAGTATCAAGTGTTTGATCTGAGGCCTTATTTGAACTCAGGTCCTCCTGACTTCAGGGCCAGTGCTCTATCCACTGTGCCACCTATCTGCTTCTCCTTTACACTTTTAAAAATGATTGAGGACCTCTGCCCAAGAACTTTTGTTTATATTGGTAATATTTGTAGATATTTTACTGCATTAGATACTAAAATATCTTAACATAATTATGAAAATAGTTTTGAATTTGTAGACCTCAGAAAGGGTTTCAGGCCCCTTAAAGGTCCCCAGATTACACTTTGAGAAGCATTGGATTAGATCAAAGGAGGAGTGGGGGATAATGTAGAGGGGGTTTGAGTTGTAAGATAGGGGAGAAAGAGCTCATGCCTAAAGGCCTCATTTTTGGTGTTGTTATTTTTCAGAAAAGTGTCAGGTGAGATCCTTTGCAGAAAGGGAAGGCAAAAATACAAGATGTTTGAGAATAGGTTTGGAACGGAAGTGCTGTTTTGTCTGATGACTAAAGGATATGACCTATGTTTGGGGGAAAGTATGTGGGGGATGGTCACTAAGGGAAGGATAAAGGGAATGTTGTCCAACATTTAAAGTCCAGTGAAGATTAGGCAACAAATTTGTAATGCACTTAGTAGGTACAGTTGTGTGGTTTCCTCAAACCCTGCAGCAGCATGCAAGTAAGAATGAAGGATATGGATTTGGGATGGGGACACAGTCAGTTGACAAGACAGGAGCAGAATGATAGGACAGGAAGGCAAGCAATTCAAGAGTAAAGAATGGGGTTGAACTGCTTAACTATGGAGTCATACCAAGGGAAGAAAGTGAGGCTAGAGCAAGAGGGATGGACCAAGGCAGCAGGGAAGGATGGATTGACTGGTGACCATACTGAGGACAAAGGACACATTTAAGAGGAGTGAGACAAAAGAAGAGATGGAAAGATGGGATGTTGTAATTCAAGAAATTAATGGTTCTGGATAATGGCATGAGAATACTTATGAATGATGGTTAAAGCAATACCATTCCTCAGTAGGAGGTAGAATAAAGCTGTTTGTCATGAAATTGGGCATAATAATCTCAATAGTAAAACCATGTGATTATATAAATAGATGCAGAAAAGTCTTTGATTAAAATGCCACAACTGGTTATGTCAAAACAATAAAAATCTTAAGAATAGAATGATTTTTTCCTTAAAATGATAAAAACTACTTATCTGAATATAAAACCTGTCATTATATGTAATGCATACATCTTAGCTTTTTTTTTTTTTTTTTTACTGAGAACAAGAAAGGCTGTCCATTCCCTCATTATATTTCCATTATTGTTTGGCATACTTTCAGAAATGTTATATCAATCAGACAAGAAAAATAAGTTAATGGAATAAGCACTGCCAAAGAATAAGCTAAAACATGTCTATTTGCAGATGATTTTATGATCTATTTAGAAGACTCAAGAGACAACACAAAAATTAATTGGAATAAGATGTAGCACTAACAGAGTTGTAAGACTTAAGATAAACCCCTTTAAAGCATCAGCATTTCCATATAGCCCTGCCAAAATTATAGAAAGAAATACCATTTAAAAAAATGCTTTAGATATTTGAGAATAAATTTAGCAATACACTCAAAGTACCTTTTGAACATAACTCTCTCTTCCCTTCCCTCTTTCTCTCTGTCTCTTTCTCTGTCTCTATATGCAAATGAGAAGAACTGAGTAATTATAGAGAGATTAAGTTATTAGGTTGAGGTATTAGGATTGAGGATTTAAGGCAATATCAATCAAAGTACCAATGAGATACTTCATATAATTAGATAAAATGGTAACAATTCATATGGTCAAACCAAAGATCAAGAATATCATTAGTAAATACGGGGGAAATAAGAGAAAAGGTAAATTGCAATGTTAGATAACAAATTCTACTTTATTGAGCATGCTCTAACTCATACTCTCAGGGCCAGGCAGTTTACATCTTCCCCCCAACCCCACCTCGGGGTTCTAGGGTACTCTGAGGGTTTTAAGAGTTTAGAAGTGTTTCTTCTTTATGTCTATCTATTTGAGCCCCCACCAACTATGTTCTTCCCATTGATAGGTGTCAATTATTAATACTTAGGCTCCATTTACGCACTTAATATCAATTATCCTTTACAAAGGGATATTTACTTTGAAGATATAGCAAGAACAAGGTACAAACATTTCCCACAGTACTTCAAGGACCTACTCTGACCTATACCACCTCAGTCTTTGGGTTCAAACAGGCTCAACTAAGCTCAGTTTTTACATGGCATTGGTTTTACCAAGTTCGTGTTCAGATGCAGCATGATGTCTGGATGAGTCTTAGTTTCATTTTCCTTTGGGCTAGGTCAATAGCATCACTCTTTGAAGGTCATTTCTTGCTACTCTATTGCATCAATGATACTTTAGTTACAAATCTGGACTCTGGAATGACAGCATGCTGAGGTGCCCTCTTGACCTTTCAAACTCATAAGGTTAGAGGCTCTATTCCCTTCATCTAAAATAGAAAAGAACAAATGCAGAGGTCAAGGACCTATTTCTCATGGCCACATGGCTTTGATGGAGAGAAGGCACCAAAGCCTCTCTCTCTTTGCGGCATGGCCTCTTGCCATGAATGAAAGAGTTATCTAATGAAGTGAGAAGAAAATGTTGGAAATCACTTTAGGCCCTTTGAATGCTTCCACAACCAATCAATGAGTCCCAAATCCACCAAATTGTTAACAGACCTGAACCAGTTACAGAATGTCTGTGCATGTTTTACAGTGTCTCTAAGATATTTCCCTTATATTTCACGAAGATTATTTCAGAAGCAAGCTTCTCAGCTTTCCATGTAGAAAGACTGTCCTAGGCATTTTGCTCATGCGCTAGACCTCCTTTATAGTACTATAAGCTAGAAAATATTAAACTATCTGATTTTAAATAAAATACAGAAAACACGTGAATGGAATAAACAACAATATCAGCATCTCAAACCATGTGCATACCAAAGACTTGTGTTTAGAAACTAAATATTGCAAAACACTAGGGGAAATATTCATTAGTCAACCTGAAGTTGTTGGGATAACTGTCAGATAGCATTTTGTCAAAAATGGGAAATATATCTTCATCTCATAACATATACCACAAAAAATTACAATGGAAGAATGATCTAAATATTTTTTAATCATAAAGACTTAGAAGCTAGTGGAAAGTGTTTCTTTTTAAATTTCATAATTGCAAAGGAGGACATACTTAACAGTATTATAGACAGTATATATTTTTCAGATTTGCCACTGGCTTGCTTCAAACATTTCTAATCTGCTTAAAACATAGTTCTCTTTTCAAAAGTTTGATTAGTTTGTAATTGTTCTTAAAGTAGCAAACTAGTGTAGTTACCAAAAAAAAAAAAAAAAAACCATGCTGGTAATCAAGATCCTATGGTTCAATTCAATTTGACAAATATAAAAAGCAACATGACATAATGGAGACAGAGGTAGCCTTGGAGTCAGAAAAACCTTGATTCAAGTCGATTTTTCTGATGTATGTTGGCTCTGGGAAAGTCCCTTAGTTTTTCAGAGCCCTAAGCAGGTAGCTGTCTAAAAGTCTAAATTGCAAAGCATGTGCAGATCTGCATCAGTAGAGAGAATTTTGTACCAGGTAACTCTGCTCTGGGGAAACCACAGGTCTAGACTTAAAAAAAATATGAAGGGCACTGTTTTGGATATTGGGAATATGATACAAAAATGAAATAGTTCTTGCTCTCAAGGAGTTTACATTCTACTGAGGGAGGAGGAATTAATACATACACAAATGTGCAAAAAGGAAAGACCATTAAGGCAGAAGAGAGCACAAGCAATTGTAGGATTCAATGAGGTTTCACAGCAGAGGCTGCAACCGAATAGAGCCTTGATGGAAGATAGGAATGCTGAGGGGCAGAGATGAGGAGGGCATTCAATTCAGGCATGAGGAAGGGAGATGGAGCACAGTGTTGGGGGTGGGGAGGGCTAAGAGTAGAGTTTGGCTAAAGCAGAGAGTTTTTGAAGGTGCCTAGTGTGAAATAAGGCTAGGTGGAATCATGACCCTTGACCTGTCTTATTTTGTTGTGCCTTTAAAGACATTAACATTGCTACAAAAATTAATGGATAGACTAGGTATTGCTAATCTGAAGAAATTATGGAGAAATATGTTCCCTGGGAGAGGAGGAAGGGCAGGGTAGGGGAGGAGAGTGGAGGAGAAAATAGATCAACAAGTTTGTCTAGAATGTAAAGGATATTCAACAAACATTTATTAGACACTATGTGTAGGGCACTGTGCTAAACATTGGAGTTAAAACAATGCAAACCACAAAATTTGCCCTCAACGAGTTTACTCTCTACTGTAGTGGGAGGAGTATGTGTGAGTTCATTTAAGTATGATTCAAGGGAGAGAATGAGAAGGACAAAAGAGAACTCCAAAGTCCTCATGACTAGTAATAACTTAGTAATTCTAAAGGAAAGAAAAAGACCTACCTTACCACTGCTTGTTCCTATGCCAACATATTGCTTTATAATTTAAATTTTGTCTCTTTATCTAGTTATACACATTTGGAATTTATTGCTGATTTCTTCTGGCTAGTTAGGAAAAAAATGTTATCTAGCATTCTTTATTAATCCCAACAAATATTCATTGATAAATGGACATAATAATCATCTCTGTTCTCATTTGAATATGATCTCATCAGACATTGCTCTATACAGCTGCTGGGCACAATGAATCCCTCCACCTTTCCTAGGTGATGAATCTGATCCTTGATTTTCAGCATTAGACACTAACTACTTTTTAGATTTGCCACTGGCTTGCTTCAAACATTTCTAATCTCTTTAAAACACAATTCTCTTTTCAAAAGTTTGATTATTCTGCAATTGTTCTTAAAGTAGCAAACTAGTACAGTTACCAAAAAGTGCTTGGAATCAAGAGCCCATGGTTCAATTCAATTTGACAAACATTTATTAAGTACCTACTATGTAAAAAGCAACACGGGTATAGTGGAGACAGAGCTAGACTTGGAGTCAAAAAAAAGTTCTTGTCTGCATCTATTTATATGATCACATCTTTGTCCTTAGTAAAATTAACCCTAATTATCTGGAAACCTTTTTTCTTTCAAGAGAAGTGAGCTGTATACCCAAACCCATATACCACTTGAACTTTTCCATTTGTATTTACTAATATATTTCAAGAAACCAAGAGGAAGGACATCTGGAAGAGATGTTCAGGACCAACTTGTTCCACCTGTCAATTTTCCAGATGCAGATACTAATGCACATAAAAGAGAAGTGACATGTCCAAGGTGATGTGAGTAGTGAGCAACAGTGCTGGGTTTGGAAGCTGTGTTTTTTTTTTTAATTCCAAATCCAGTTTCTTTTCTCCTCTTTAGAGCAACCTCTGATCGCTAAGGTCTTTTCCATCTAAAATGATGTATTGATCTAGGTCTAAGCACAGAAAAATAATTTCCAACTGGGAGTTCAGGAAAGAGGGTAGAATTTGATCCAAGCTTTGAAGGATGGATGATATTTTAATAGGTAAAGTTTTTTTGTTTGTTCCTTTGTTTTGGAGGTGGGGCAGAGGGTGGTGCGTTCCAGGGATAAGTAATATTATTCACAAAGGCATGAAATGGGAAAGCAAATGATGTGTGTAGGGGACAAGAAATAGTTAAATTTTATTGAAACAGACAGTATGTGAAGGGATTAGTGTGAAATAAGACTGAAAAGTAAATATTATAGCAGATTGCAGAGAGCCTTGAATGTCAGGGTAAGGAAATTTGGTTCTACGTAGCAGCAAGTGTTGATATTGCTGAAATGAAGATCATATGTTATGAGTCAAATGAGACTGGAGTCAACTTCTTGTGGATTCATCTATTGCAGTGTTCCCAGGAGCAGCTCTTCAAAAAAAGTCTGGGAGAGAATGAGCTTTATTCCTCTATTAACTACTTCATTTTGTGTTCACTCACCCTCCCTGGCTCCTTCAGGCTCTAAAGGAGCTGATGGGGATCTCACTAAAACCTGCGGGGTAGCTACTGAGTATTATTGCTATGCGTTTGTTATTATGGTTATAGAATTATTAGATAGAACAATATATTTAGTCATATGTATTTGTTATCATTTGAACATGATTGGGATCTAGAAGCACTGTTATATAACAATAATACTCAGTGGCAACTCCAAAGATTTTAGTGAGATCTCCATCATCTCCTGTAGAGTCTTAAGGAGTAAAGGATGCAGCAAACACAAGAGGGGGTCACTGTGAAACCAAATCTCATTCTCTCAGGAACTAAAATAAAAAAAAGAGCAGCCCCTGAGGACACTAGAATAGATGAGTCCACAAGCTAACTCCAATATCATTTATGTACGTACATGTGTGTATGCACATACATCTGGGCAGCTAGGTGGTGCTCTGGTTAGAGTGCTAAGCCTAGAATCAGGAAGATCTGGCTTGAAATCTGACCTCAGACACTTTCTAACTGTGTGATCCTGGGTGTATCATCTATCCTCTGTCTGCCTCAGTTTTCTCATCTGTAGAATGAATTAGAGAAGGAAATGGTAAACCAGTACAGTATCTTTGCCAAGAAAACCCTAAATGGGGTCATAAAGAATTAGACATGACTGAAAATGACTACATGACACTGTATAATATATACACACATTCTATATGCACTATATATACACATATACACATATTTACATGTACTTGTATGTGTGTGTATGTATCCATAAAAATACAGAGAGTTTAAGTGATTTTTCTGCAAGCTCCTAAAATAAGTTAATAATGGAAATAAATTAAGTCACAACCTCACATTTTCAAGTCTTACATCAAATTCCACCTTTGCTACTGTGTAACTGCCAGTCAATTATTAAACATCTTTGGACTTTGGTTTCCTCTGTAGAATGATGAGGTTGGAGCATCTAATATCTAAATCCCATGAACCCAAGGACATGAATGTTCATGGGTTATGAAATTGGAGAGATGAAACCTCCTGTCTAGCATTTCTGCCGTTCCTTTAAATGAGACCTGTTGATAAATTATATTTGTCTCTTTTGATTCTCTCTCTAGCCTTTGAGAGAGCTAAGGCATATATTATTATACCCATTTTATAGATAAGGAACCTCTAGCTCCAAAAGGGTAAGTGATTTATCCCAAGCCATGGAGGTTATTAGCTATAGAAGAGGAACAGGAAACCTTTTCTCCATCTTCCTGTCAGTTACTAATTTCATTGTGCTTTTAAAACTTGTCTCACTTCTTTGTAAAAGTCAAATTCTTAGGATAGTTTTTTTTGGGGGGGTGAGGGTCAGGGAGAGGTTGCTTAAATAAATACCAACTGTAATTTGAGATGTAACATTCTTATTTAACATTGAGAATTCTCATCCCAGCCCCAAATTGTGATTGAGATGAGGCAGGTGCTAATATTCCTTGCTATTCCCCAGGAGCAGAAGGGGCAAGACTTCCAGATAACCCTCCTCATCTCATCAGTGAAACGCTTGGAAGCTACAGGCAATACTGAGACACCATCCAATTAAAGTCTAATCTTTTCACAATGATGTAGCTGACCTAGACTTAAAGGCTTGTCATAGCCCAGTAGAAGGAATGTCTGCTGAATATCTTATTTTTAAACCCAAATAAGAAGAGATAGATGAGCAATTCTAATTACGAGCATTGTGAGCTGAATTCTCCCTCCACAGTGGCTACTCTGAGATTTTTGTCTGAGGGAATGCTGAAGACACAGTAACATTTTCCTGGCATTTCTGCAAAGTCACCAGCTTGTGCAAAGGATAGTGGTGCCAACATCGAAAATATTTCCCCACAGGTTTCTGAAAGAGGGAAATTAGTAGATCCTTTATCTTATATGACTAGTTTCCCCCCTGGAAAAAAGAACAAATGTGAAAGTATTTCTTTCCAGGAAAGCAGCAAAAAAACTTCTCCAAAAAAAAAAAAAAGCACTTCCAATAAGAGATGAGGCTTTGGCTATATATTCCTACAAGACTTTTTTTTTTCCTCATAATACCTTCAAGGTACTATCAGCTTTAGAGCCTCAGGCAGCCATCAATATTAGATGCTTAAAATGAACTAGGGAGGCAAGTACATATTGTCCCTCACCCAGGAAGCTTGAAAAGGATCTTTTAGGATATTTATTAATAAAAGAACAAACATGTACTGAGTGAGATTAATAACCACGATGGGACAGTTGGCTTCTTTTAGAATTGCTCCCTCTAGTGGTAAACAATTTATTTTCCTGCTGGCATTGGCTTGTTAGTTTATGTAAGGCAGACAATTGATGTTTGCTTGCTGTCTCCTGTAGGTTTGGAACTGGAGGGTGTATAAGTGAAGGTAAAGGGAGAATGATTATATGTGTAAACAAATTCAGACACATATATTCCTTTTCTAAATCTTGATACAAAATATCTCAAGCTAGCTTATGTTCTACTTGAGGATAAAGTGTGCAAATAGATAAGCACATCTGACTTAATTTGATGAAGGGGAGAATACTAACAACTGGAGGTGAAAAGGAAGCCTTCCCATAGATGTCGTTTGGGATGAGTCTTAATGGAAGTAAATGATTCTAAGAGGGAGAGGTGAGAAAAGAAGACATTCTAGGCAAGCAAGGAAGCTTATGCAAAAAGGCATGAACGTAAGAGATAGAATGTTGAGGTCAGAGAACAACAAATAGATTGATTTGTCTAGAACGTAATTTATGAATGGGGGCAATATGTAATAATCTGGGAAAGGTAGTCTAGAACCATACTGTGAAGCCTGGAAAGGTAGATTAGAACTAGAGCTTGTGAATGAGAGTAATGTATAATAAGCCTAGAAAGGTAGACTAGAAGCAGACTGTGAAGCCAAGAGCTTGAAATATCAAACAAAATACTTGGTATTTTATTGTAACAGTTATAGAAAACCACTGAACAGTGGAGTTATGTGCTTTAGGAGGATAATTTTGATAGCTAAATGGATGGAGAGAAGAGATGCTCAAAATCAAAAGTTCAGGTATTGTAATAGTACAGACAGGAGGTGATACCACCTTTCTAGCTGTGTGAATGGAGAGGAGATAAATTCAAGAAATATTATGGAGGTAAAACTGACATGATTTGGCAATTTATTGCCTGTGAATTGAGGCAGAGGGACGAGTCATGTTGGCGACTGGAAAGATAGTCTCTTCCCCACTACTAAAGCAGTGAAGGAATAGTGAGCTGATGCCAGTGAGGACTGAGTTCTAATTCAGCAGTGTGGTGCTTTGCTGTCCATTTGAAGGTCAGTTTTGATTTCTCATTGGGTCCATTATGTAGCAATTACTATGGATTTATAAATTGCTGCTTACCATCTTCCTTCAGTGCAACCACCTGTATGGAATACTGGTCTCCCTTGCAATGAAACTCTGAGGTTCTATGAGATAATGGATGCAAACTACTTTGTAGACTTGTCATACAAATATTGATGATCCCTGTCTTGGAGTCAGGGAGATAGGTCCTAGCTCTAATACATACAGGTTACATGGTCCTGGGCAAATGACAGCTTCCAGGCAGCTCTTTAAGACTAGGCAATAGACAATTGGCATGAATTATGGAGGGAGTTGCCACACCCCACAGACGTGAAATGATAGGTCTGGGCCAGAAAAGAAATGTTTGCAAAATGTTTTCCTCATGGCAAACCCAAGGTTGGTGGGACAAATATTAGACATAGGAATAGGGACTAGATTTCTGATTTCATTTATGTAGAGCGGACTTCCAAATAAGGAAGTTCCTTCAGTCAATTCAATTTGGCACCTTTGTAGCTTAGAGTTGTCCTGAGCACTGAAAGGGTAAGTGCCTTGTACATTTGTGACATACAAGCAATTTGTGTCAAAGATGGGACTTAAAGCTAGGTCTTCCAGGCTTTGGGGTGAGATCTCTGGCCACTATGCCAAGCTGTCTCTCTAAGTAAGCTTTATTATCCCCATTTTAATGATGAGGAAACTGATCCTTGGGGAGGGGAAGTGATATACCAACATCATACAGGTAATAAGTAAGTGACCTCGAATTCAAACCCAAGCTTTCTGATTTTAAGTTCATTGGTCCTTGTCCTGTCACCAGTTCTCGTCCCCTGTGTCACAAGACCCATTGTTATCTTGGCCAAAAGATTCTGTCATTGACCAGAAACCCTGGTAGCTCTCATTGTGTATTGGTTACCTTCTTCTCCATCACATGAGTGGCCCAAGGACATTCACCCACAAAGCAGGTCCACTCTTGCCTCCTGGTTTATTTACGCTATTCCCCTTCTTCCCTTGGTTTACTTCAGTCTGCTGGAGCAGATGGATCACCCCGTTAAACGTCAGTGTCCTTTTTGTAAAACAAAGGTGAGAAAGAACACTAAGAGTACTGCCCTTCCAGGGCTTTTGTGAAGCTCCAATGACAACAGACAGGGGAGTGTTTTGTAATCACAAAGTGCTACATAAATGAGAAGCTAGTTTCCAGAGTCAGTCTGGGTCAATGAGAGAGTACTGGACTTGGAATCAGAAGAAACTCTGGCATTGGCTAGTGTGTGACCTTGGCAAGTCATTAATTCATTCAATGAACATTTTTTAAAGAATCTACTATGTGTGTGATGGAAAATCCAGAGAAAGAACTGATGGACTCTGAATGAAGATCAAAGCTTACTATTTTTACTTTTTTTTTGTTTTCTTCCCCTCCCTGTGGCTTTTCCTTTTGTTCTGTTTCTTCTTTCATAACATGACTAATGTAGAAATATGTTTAACATGATTGCACATGTCTAACCTATACCAGATTGTTTCCTGTCTTGTGAAGGGGTAGGAGAGGGAGGGAGAAAAATTTGGAACTCAAAATCTTATAAAAAATGAATGTTGAAAACTATCTTTACATGTAATTTGAAAAAAAAAATACTATTTACATTAAAAAAAAGAACAAACAAAAAAGAATCTACTATGTGTGAAGTACGGTGTTAGGTGCTGAGAGAGTCCCTGCTCCTGCCTTCAAGGAGCTTACAGGCTAGTAAGGGTATATGACACAAACATTGATAACTAGAATACACAGCATTCTAGAATAAGGATATGAGAAAATTTTAAAACAAAGTACGTAAGGATTGAGGAGGGAAGCCACTCCCTGATGAAGGGGCTGGGCATAACCACTCCCCATCCAGAGCCCATAATTGCCCCCTTATCTTTTTATGACTTCTAAGCTCTCTCTTCTCCACTATACTTTGTCCCCCTCCCCACCCCCCACACTCCATATGTCCTTACCAAAGTTGGGAGACTTTCAGTTGATATTTGGTCTCTTCTCATGTGTATGAATTTGTAAAAAGCACTGGGCCTGGAGTCAGGAAGAACAGAGTTCAGATTTGGCCTCAGACACTTATTGGCTGTGTAAACCCGGGCAAGTCACTTATCCCCTGTTTGCCTCAGTTCACTCATCTGTAAAATGGGGATAACAACAGCACCTACTTCCCAGGGCTGTTGTAAAGATCAAATAAGATAAGTGTAAAATGCTTAGCATAGTTCCTGGCATATAGTAAGTGCTACATAAATGTTAGCTATTGTAATGATGATGATGATGATGATATTGATGTCAACCTCTGCTTGTCTCAGTTTCCTTGTATGTAAAATGGAGATAATAGCACCCACCTGCCAGGGTTGTGAGGTTCACATGAGGTAATAATTGTAAAGTCCTTAGCATAATTCCTGGCTCATAGTGGGCATTATATAAATATTAGCTGTTACTATTAACGAGGATTCCACAATCATCCTTGTTTATTTGATGTCTTCACCAACTTCTCTATGCATGCATGAATGAATGAATCAGTGAATAAAGCATTTATTAAATGCCTACTATGTGGAAAATGCTCTGCTGAGTGCTGGGGATATATATAGAAAAGCAAGACAGTCTGCTCTCAAGGAGCTCATGTTCTAATGGGGGAGACAACACATATGGGAGGTTTCAACTCCAAGTCAGCTGGAAAGGTCCCATGGTCCTTAGGGTACAATCACAAAACAGATGGGAATGCTTTTTCTTTAATGTCATTTCTACTGGTTAAATAATATCAGTTTCTGATGGCGAGATGTTTGACTATGTAAAAGACTTTTTTTCTGCATCTTTACTAGCCATGACTCTAACACTGGTAGGAGCAGTTGCCAGGCTGAAGCCCCACAGAGGTTACTTCCCAGGATGATATTTGAGGACCCTAAACTGGAACCAATGGAGTCCCAAGACTCTTGAGTTCATGTTCCTGGAATGTATCCATCAGAATCTGAGGGGAAATAGAGGAACAGGTGGTGGTGGTGGTGGTCGTGGTGTGTGTTCTCTAGATGTTAGTTGCCTGTTTCCATAGAAGTCCCCATCCTAAGCTCTATGTCACAGTTTTATACAGAACATTTCACATAGAAAAGAATAATTTTCCACCACATCCATAGCTTAAGTGAGGTGACTGGGACTTTGCCTCGGGATGCCAAATTAGAGGGTATTGCAATCCTTGTAACAAAGTCTAACACTTTAGCAGCATAGGAATCACAGAACTTGGTACTTATTCAGTTAGAATAATCATTTAAAATAGGAAGGTACCAGATGGCAGCTGGGCTGATTTCCCTGCCTTGCTCTGCTGCTTCCACTCCCACCCTAAGCATGGTGGCCTCCTCAGCAGCAACCTTTTGCCAGTGTCCTGCTGTCTCCATTTACTCCCCGTTGGGTAAGGTTCTCTTACATCCAACATGACACTTGTTAGGTGCAAATAGTCCTAGTTATGACTTTGGTTTCCATTGACACTAAGCAAAGAATTATTTCAAAGTTGCATTAATGCCCAAATTAATAATTGCTAATGCTAAAAGCTCAAGTTTTCACAGTCTTTTCAAACAATTAACAAATCATCAAGCATTTTTAAAATTTTTTTAAAAATTTATTTATTTTTAGTTTTCAACATTCACTTCCACAAGATTTTGAGTTCCAAATTTTCTCCCCATCTCATCCCTCCCCCCTCCCTAAGATGGCATGCATTCTGTATATCTCTTCCCTTAATCTGCCTTCCCTTCTATCTCTCCCCCCACTTCTCTTATCCCCTTCCCCTTCTATTTTCCTGTAGGGAAGGATAGATTTCTATATCTCATATCCTGTATTTCTTATTTCCCAGTTTTATGTGAAAGCAATTTTTTTTAACATATGTTTTTAAAGCTTTGGTTTCCAAATTTTCTCCCTTCCTCCCTCCCCACCCACCTTCATTGAAAAGGCAAGCAACTCGATACAGACTACATGTGTAGTCATACAAAACACTTCCATGGTAGTCATGTAGTGAAAAATAAAGTGTATTTCTCTTTATCCTATCTCACCCCCCATTTATTCTATTGTCTCTTTTGACTCTTTTCCTCCTCAAAATTGTTTGCTTCTGATTACCCTCTCCCCCAATCTGCCCTCCCCTCTATCATCTCCCTGCTCTCTTGTACCCTCCCTGCCTATTTTCCTGTAGGGTAAGATAGATTTCTATACCCAATTGAGTGTATATGTTATTCCCTCCTTAAGCCAAATCCTCTGAGAATAAGATTCCCTCATTCCCTCTCACCTTCCCCCATTTCCCCTCCACTATAAAAGCCTTTTCTTGTCTGTTTTATGTGAGATTATTTACCCCATTCTACCTCTCCCTTTCTTCTTCTCCCAGTATAATCCTCTCTCGCCCCTTAATTTTATTCTCCAGATATTACCCCTTCATCTTCAACTCACCATGTGCCCTCTATCTTCCTATCTATCTATCTATCTATCTATCTATCTATCTATCTATCTATCTACATACATATAATTTTTTCTTTCCAACTACCCTAATACTGACAAACGTCTCATGAGTTACAATATCATCTTTCCATGCAGGAATGTAAACAGTTCAACCTTAATAAGTCTCTTATGATTTCTCTTTCCTCTTTACTTCTTCATGTTTCACTTGAGTCTTGTATTTGAGAGTCAAATTCTCTATTCAGCTCTGGTCTTTTCTCAAGAATGCTTGAAAGTCCCCTATTTCACTGAATGTCCATTTTTCCCCTGAAGGATTATACTCAGTTTTGCTGGGTAGGTGATACTTGTTTGTATTCCTATCTCCTTTGCCCTCTGGAATATTATATTACATGTCCTCTGGTCTCTTAATGTAGAAGCTGCTAAATCTTGTGTTATCCTGATTGTGTTTCAACAATACTTGAATTGTTTCTTTGTGGCTGCTTGCTTCCTTGACCTAGGAACTCTGGAATTTGGCTACAATATTCCTAGAAGTTTTCCTTTGGGGATCTCTTTCAGGAGGGGATCGGTGGATTCTTTCCATTTCTATTTTACCCTCTGGTTCTAAAATATCAGGGCAGTTTTCCTTGATCATTTCTTGAAAGATGATGTCTAGGCTCTTTTTTTGATCATGGCTTTCAGATAGTCCAATAATTTTTAAATTCTCTCTCCTGGATCTATTTTCCAGGTCAGTTATTTTTCCAATGAGATATTTCACATTGTTTTCTATTTTTTCATTCTTTTGGATTTGTTTTACAGTGTCTTGATTTCTCATAAAGTCACTAGCTTCCAATTGCTCCACTCTAATTTTTAAGGAAGTATTTTTCTTCAGTAAGCTTTTGGACTTCCTTTTCCAATTGGCCAATTTTGCTTTTTTAGGCATTCTTGTCCTCATTGGCTTTTTGGACCTCTTTTGCCATTTGAATTATGCTATTTTTTAAGGTGTTATTTTCTTCAGTATTTTTTGAGGTCTCCTTTAGCAAGCTGTTGACTTACTTTTCATGATTTTCTTGCATTACTCTCATTTCTTTTCCCAGTTTTTCCTCTATTTCTCTTGTTTCTCAAACCCCTTTTTGAGCTCTTCCATGGCCTGGGACTGATTTGTATTTTTCTTGGAGGCTTTGGATGCAGGGGCTTTGACTTTGTTGCATTCTTCTGTTTGTATGTTTTGATCTTCTTTGTTACTAATGAAAGATTCTATAGTCTGACTGTTTTTGGACCTTTGTTTATTCATGATCCCAGACAACTACTTGAGTTTTAAACTCTTTGTTAAGGTAAAAGTCTGCTTCCAGTGTGGAGAATGTACTGTCTCAAGCTTCAGGGGTTTGGTGAAGCTGTTTTCAGAGATACTTCTAGGGACCTGTAAATTTTCAGTTCTTCCAAGTTGGTATGATAAGGGGGAAGGTGTCTACTCCTTTCCTGGTCAGTGATCCATTCTATGAGTGACCACAAGCACTCTTTTCTGCCTTGGAAATGTGAGGAGGATTTCCTCTCCACCAGCACTACAAGCTCTACCATCCCAGCACTCCTCCTCACCTGATGACAGCCACCCAAAACTGTGACCCAGATCCCTGCATAGGCAAAACAAGAGAATCCTTCACCAGCAGAGAGATCCCTGCAATGCTCCTCTGATCAGCCACTTGATTCCCCCTCATTCTGTGGGCTAGAAGCAGCTGCCACCCTACGGCCAAGCTCAGCAAGCATTTATTAAGTATCTGCTATGTGCGCCCAGGCACTGTGCTAGATATTAGGGATACATATACAAAGAATGAAACTATCTCTTCTTGAAAAGAGTTTATATTCTAATGGGGGAAAACAACAAATACATATAATAAGTATATGCTGGATAACTATAAAGGAAATAACGACAAATTAATATATAAGTTAAACACAAGGTAATTTGGAAGGGAAAGCAATAGCAATTGGGTGAGCAGGAACGGCTTCATGTAGAAAGTGATGCTTATGTTGAATCTTGAAAGAAGTGAAGGTTCCTGTGAAGGGTAGGGAAAAAGATAATAATCAGGCATGGGGGACAGCCAGAGCAAAGGCATGGAGATTGGGCACAGAGTTCCTTGGGTAAAGAAGAGAAAGCTAGTTTGGTTGGATTGTGAAGAATGGGAAGAAGGGTAATATTCATGAGATTGAAGCCCCTCCCTGAAAATAGCCCCATGAGATAGGAAGTGCAGGTATTATTCCTCTTTTACAAACAAAGAAACTGAGGCTTAGAAAAGTTTTGACTTACCATGATTACACAGTTATTAAATGGCAGAGCCAGTACTCAAACCCAGGTCTATAATAAATTATTTATTAATCTCATCTATTCTCTTATTTCAATGGGCTAGAATATAGATCAAATGAAGAAATTTATGTGGACATGCTTTTAAAAAATATAGAGCACTACATAAATGCACAGAGTTATAATTAATGTTAATACTAGTAGTAATAATAATTCCTATTTACAGAGTTTAAAACTTATTTTTTAATGAACAAAAATCATCTTTTCTTACTCCAACCTCCACCTATACTGAAAAAAGGACAACAAAATCATTGTAACATAAGTGCATAGTGAAACAAAATAAATCAATGCATTGGTCATGTCTCTATATGTATGTATGTATGTATGTATGTATGTATGTATCTCTCTCTTTCTATATGTGTGTTCAATCTGTACTTGGAATCTATCACCAGTGTGTCACGAAGTGGGTAGCATCATTTATCATCAGTCCTCTGGAATCATGATTGGTTATTATGTTGAACAGAGTTCTTCAGTCCTTCAAAGTCATTTGTCTTTATAATGTTGTTATTGTATAAATTGTTCAGTTTCTGCTGATTTCGTTCTCCATTAGTTTTTACAAGTCTCAGGTTTCTCTGAAATCATCCCTTTCATCAATTTTATAACATAATTTTCCATTAAATTTATACACCATAATTTATTTAGATATTCCCCAATTGATGGGCACCCTCTCTAAGTTTCTAGTCATTTGCCACCACAAAAAGAAACGTTATTAACTTTTTTTACATACTGGTCCTTTTCTTCTTTCTTCGAGTGAAAGACTATACACAGCTTAGTGATTTTGGGGATATATTTCCTAATTGCTTTATAATATGACTGGATCAAGTAACAGCTCTACCAACAGTGCCTGTTTTCCCATAACCCCTCTAGCATTGTCATATTCCTTTATTGTCAACTTTTCCAATCTGATGGGTGTGAGGGCTACCTTAGAGTTGTCTTAATTTGCATTTCTCTAAATATTAGTGATTTTGGAGCATTTTTTCACATGGCTATTGATAATTTGGATTTCATTCTTTGAGAGCTGCCTTTTCATGGAAAACTTCTGCTTCCAGGAGCCAAGATGGCAGAGTAAAAAGGTAGTCGCTCTCATCCTCCCCTATCAACCTCTGAAAACCCAGAAAATATCACCCCAGAAAAAGCCCTGGAACAGCAGAACCAGAAGAAAGACAGGGAGCAACTGTGCAATAGCCCAAGTAGCTAGAGGGATTAACAGGAAAGGCCCCTCTTACCCTGGGGGAAGAGGAGCAGTATGGAAAGGGAGGCATCCCAGCCAGCTAGCAGAAAGACCCACTTTAGTACACCAGGAGGAGATCCTGGAGCCTTGGCATTCTACAGCAAATGGGTCCAGTGCCTCAGCAAAAATAAGGGAAGCAGCACTACAAAGAGCCCTAGGTGGATAAACACCCTGCAGCATTCATCTGAAAGGAGCTGAAGAAAGCAACCTAGAGTTGCCAAAAGTTCCAGCCTTGCTGATGCCAGCCCAATACCAGGTAAGCTATCAGAATCCTACAGCCTCCAACTGACAACCAGGAGGAGATCCTGAAGTCCAGGTGTTTGAGCAGGCAAACACCAACACCTGGATCTCCAAGCACCTCAGTGAGGGCAGGGGAACCAGTGAAAACCAGCTCAGAAAACCACCAGGTGCCTCGGCATTCTACAGCAAAGGGGTCTCCAAGAGCCTCAGCAGAACTAAGGGAGGCAGCACTGCAAGGGGCCCCAGGCAGATAAACACCCTGCAGCACCCATCTAAAAGGAGCTGAAGAAGGCTAAAGGAAAGGAAAAGCAGGCAACCTAGATTAACCTGAAAGTCCCAGCCTTGCTGATTCCAGCCCAACACCAGGTAAGCTGCCAGAACCTTGCAGCCTCCGATTGTCAACATAAGAGGTTCTAGCACACAAAGCCAGTAACCAAGACCTAGGCTCCCAACACAAGGAGCTTGGGTCTGCTCCCCACCAGGAGATCTCAATCTCTTGAAAGGCCAGGGAACAAAGAATCGCCATGAGTAAAAAGAAATGTACCATAGATTCATATTATGAGAGGAATGAAGATCAAGACAGAAATTCTGAAGAGGACAACATTGTCGACAAACCTATATCTGCAACATCAAAAGGGAATGTGAACTGGTCTGAAGCCCAAAAAGCCTTCTTAGAAGAGCCCAAGAAGGATTTTAAAAGTCAAATGAGAGAGGTAGAAGAGTCCTTAAAAATACAATTGGCCAATTGGAAAAAGAGTACACTGAAGAAAGCAAGTCCCTAAAAAACACAATTGGCCAACTGGAAAAAAAATACACTGAAGAAAACAAATCCCTTAAAAATACAATTGTCCAATTGGAGAAGGAAGTACAAAAACTAACAGAAGAAAACAATTTGTTAAAAATTAGAATTGGACAAATGGAAATTAATGACTCTATGAGAGAGCAAGAATCAGTCAAACACAAACAAAAAAAATGGAAAAACAGATGAAAACGTAAAAAGCTCATGGGTAAAACAACTGACCTGGAAAATCTATCCAGGAGAGACAATTTAAAAATTATTAGTATACCTGAAAATCATGATTAAAAAAAGGGAGCTTTCTGTTCATATTTCTTGATCATTTGTCACTTGGTGGATGACACAGCCCTTTAAGGTTTACAAAGTGCTTTCCTCACAACCATCCTGTCAGGTGGATAGGTGCAGACATTATTATTCCCATTTTACAGAGGAGAAAACTGAGACTCAGAGAGGTGAGGCAATATGCCAATTAGTCACACAGCTAGTAAGTTTCCTGGCTGATATATGATCCATCCTGGCGAGGTCTCTTGGCTTAAGATCTCACTAAACAATCATTGTAATTATGATTAGGCTAAGGCTGTCATAACAAGAAGGTCATGTGATATTGCTTTTTTTTTACGTCATCGGTAATAGAACTATTGTGTTGTAAAGGCTGATGAAAGATAGCCTGGTAAAGCACATGTGAGTGAGTTTGAACAGGATGTGAATTTCACCATGTACATGAACTGTTTTCTGTAACTTGCTCCTCACTCAGGTATGCATTGTGCAGAAAAGAGACACAAAGAAAATGTATGCCATGAAATACATGAATAAACAGAAGTGTATTGAGAGGGATGAAGTGCGGAATGTCTTCAGAGAGCTCCAGATCATGCAGGGCCTAGAACACCCTTTCTTAGTCAATTTGTGGTGAGTAAATCTCATTTTTTTAACTTCTATGATACCTGCATTATGAATTCCTCATGGAATAAATTCAAATCATGCTCAGTTGAAAGTATTCTTGATGTTATAAAGAAATACATATTTCCTTTCCTTGATTGGGTTTATAAGTTGATAACATTAGAAGATACAGTTTGTGCTCAAATATTTAAGTACAACCAGTTGCCTTGTTTTTTCAGTTTTCACAAAACTGCTACCAAGAAAAAAATGAATAGAGAAGACACCTCTTACCCTTTATCCATCTTTGGGAAAGTATATGTGCAACCTCTGATTTGAGGGCTTTTCTGGTCAACTGATCATTTTTGTCTTTATATAGGTATGTGCCTTCCATTGACTCAGAATATAAACTCTTTAAGAGCAGGAATTATCTTTGGTTCGTTTATTCATTCATTTGTTTATTTTTGTGTCCTTGGTGCCATGCACATTGTAGGTGCTTTATCAAAGTTCGTTGGATTGGATTAGATTTGCCAGTTTGACTGCCTTGGGGTAAATTTGGAAGAATAGTGTCCTCAATGAATACATTAGTCATAAAATGGCCTTGGAAGAGATTTAATTTTTTTGTGAACTAATGAATGTGTGAAAAGCTTCAAGGGAATAAAAAGTGGAGACATCAAAGAGCAATTTAGCTAGGCAACTAATCAGACTGATCAGAGGACTAGATCAGAAGTAATCCCTTCCTCCACAATGGCTGGCCTTTTACTAGCCAAGGTGTGTATAGGGAAATATTATATAAGGAACACATTCTGCCACTTTTCAGTAGTGCCCTGCTTAACTGATTATTTTCCAGACCACTAAATAGGAAAATATGAAGAGAAACAGCTTTGTCATATGTGAAAAATATGCCTTATTTCATCCATTGTCTTAATTTCTCCAATTCACCTTCAGACAGAACAGCTCCCTGAACACAGAATCATAGTTTATTGTAGATAAGACCTTAGATATCATCTAGTCCAGCCTCTTCTGCTAATAAATGAGGAAAATTGAGACCCAGAAAGGTTAGTGACTTGCCCAAGGTCACATCGTTGCTAAGTTGCAGATCTGGGAAGACTTGAGCCTAGATTTGGATTTCAAGTTCAATACTCTTTCCACTACATCACAAAGAAAATAATCAGCACACACGGATGGAACACTGCCAGTGGGAAGGTAGGAGAGTACCAGGAAACACATTGTAGATGTTATAATTTTGGAAGAAAATTGTGGGAAAAATGTATAAATTGCATATAAGTGGTTGAGTAGGAGTTACAATGCCTTCCATCTGTTGGGCACACAATCAAACACTGAGAATTGGGGTCTACTAAGAGTCATCCCATTCTAAGAGGCCTTCGATGGGATTGTGATATTTGGAAGAGGAGGTACACTTACCTTAGAAATACTATTTAATTTTCTACTTTTTATCTTATTCCCATTGTCTTTGACACACAAAAATGTTGATTGCAGGCTTTCTATTATTATTCTTGTCAGATAAAGAATGAAACATTTGCCTTGGGGTAGTGGGTGATAAAGTGGACAGGGCACTAGGCCTGTATTCAGAAAGACCTGAGTTCAAATCTGGCCTCAGACACTTATTAGCTATGTGACCCTGGGCAAGTCACTTAACTGCTGTTTGCCTCAGTTTCCCTGTCTATAAAGTGGGGATAATAATAGCATCTACCTCCCAGAGTTATTATGAAGCTCAAATGAGATAATAATTGCAAAGCACTTAGCATAGAACCTGACACAAATAAGTGCTATAAAAACTTTTTCTATTATTATTATTATTATTATTATTATTAACAATTCACATTTTTCTAGGGCTTTAAAGTTTACAAAGCATTCTTCTCATAACTTGTAAGAAAGGTCATTCATACAAGAATCATTGCTCCTATTTTACTGATGAAGAAATTGAAACTGTGAGAGTTAAAGTGACCAGCCCACAGTCACTCATGCAGGAAGTCTAAGGACAAGGGAAACCCTCAGACTTTTGGTACCTATCCAGCGTTTTTCCCACTATGTCCTATTTCCTCCCTCTAACCTCAGTCATTTTTAAGCTTCTCCTCATGCTTTCTTTTCTCAATTCACTTTTGCCCCCTGGTTGCTGGGGGGAAAGGGATCATTTTCTGGGGGTGTTTTCTAGTGCTCACGAGAACACTATCACACTATATTAGGTGAACAGCATCTTTTGATCTCATTATAGGGAGAATGAGTTATCATAGCCTTGGAATGCCTGATAATTCCCTTTCTCGCTATTTTCTTTCTTGTGACATGTACTAGAACTAGAACAGGTGGAAATGCCGAATATATTAGTTTGCTTGACAATTTTGACTAGGCATAATTAATGTAGCTTGATCTTTTCAGCAAGTAATTGCTTAAACTGAGTAATAGAGCACCAGATTTTTTTGCTTCACGTGAGGAGCGGTGGTCTAGTTTGCCTGGGCTGGGAGTGAGAGAAGAGAAAACTGGAGCAAAAGAAGAAAAGCAAAAGAAGGAACATTAAAGATCTCTATGTGGTCACAAGAGCCCTTGGAAGATATGGAGTAGTTTGGTTTCCCCAAGCAGATGGCATTTAAATGACAAAGAAGTGATGATTTATTTTGCCTTTAGATGATAGTTTCAAAATCATGAACATTTACCTGGTAGGTTCTTTATTCATCAAAATCTATAGATTGCTAAGACTTCTTACCCAAAGCAGGAGTAACTTCTGTAATTTTTATCATTCAGTGCACATACACAGGATGGCATAGCAAAAAGAATGTTGGACTTGGCATGAGAAAACTTAAATTCAAATCCTAACTCTAGTACTTAGCACCATATAATCTTGAACACAAGGGATCTTAGCCTGATGTTTATTAACTTAGGTTCCCTCAGCTGCCATGTTTCAATATGGCCAGTTTTCCTTGTAATTTTATATATTTGATATTACACATCCAAAAACATTATTCTGAGAAAGGGTCCATAGGTTATACCTGACTGCCAAAGGGGTCCATGACATAACAGAGTATGATCTCTATAGATCTCATGACTAGAGTATGGTTTTGGTTTCATGTTTGCCTGTGTGACTGTTTATTTATTCATCTGCTTATTTTTCTATTAGTTTCATCCATCTATTAATCTACTTATTTATTTATTTACTCATATTTTTTTTGTTTATTTTTCAGTATTTATTTACCTGGAGGAAGCTAGGTAGCACAGTGGTTAGAGTGCTGAGCCTAGCGTTAGGAAGACCTGAGTTTTAATGTGGCCTAAAATACTCCCTAAATGTGTGACTCTGGGCAATTTACTTAATCTCTATTTACCTCAGTATTCCCAACTGTAAAATGGAGATAATAATCCCACATCTCCTCTAGCACATACCTACCAGGGTTGTTGTGACAATCAAATGATGTACTATTTATAAAGCACTCAGCACAATGCCTAGCATATAGTAGGTGTATAATAAATTCTTGTTCCCTCTACCATCTATTAATTAATTCTTTTACTTATCTTTCTGCCCTTGTATCCATTTATTTATATATTCATTCATTCATTACTTACACACTGAAGTCATATGGTATAATACAATAGCTCTTAACCTGTAGTTCATGAGCTTGTTTTTTAAAAATGTTTTGACAATTGCATTTCAATATAATTGATTTCCTTTGTAATCCTCTGTACTTAATTTTGTACATGATTCTGAGAAGGAGTCTATGGGTTTCATTAGACAGCCATAGGGGTCCACGTCTCACACAAGGTTAAGGGTTCTGGTGCAGTGGGATGAATACTATAGTGTGAATCAAGAGACCAGCACACTTCCATTTACTGGTTGTGGTCCTGAGTTTCTCCATTTGTAAGACAAGTTTGAATCAGGTAAGTTCTGATGACTCTTAGATGTCGGATTCTAAAAAAATCTTTCTTTCCAACATGGCCAGGCCAATTCACAGCTCCCCTAACAGTTTATTAATTTGTCAGTTTCCCCACATCCTTGCCAGAATTTGTTCTTTTCCTTTATCTGTCATCTTTGCCAGTGTGTTGGGTGTGAGGTAGAATCTCAGAATAGCTTTAATTTTCATTTTTAGAGATTTGGAACATTTTTTATATGGCTGTTGATGGCTTGGATTTCTTCTTTTGAAAATTGCTTTTTTCAACATGTATGAATTGGGAAATAACCTTTGTCCTTATAAATTTGAATCAATTTCTTATGTATGTTCACAATGAGACCTTTATCAGAGAAACATAATACAAACATTTTTTCCCATTGAGTTCTTTCCCGTATAATTTTAACTGCATTGGATTTGCTTGTGTAAAAACATTTTAAATTTATGTAATCAAACAACTAGTAAATGTCAGAGCCAGGACTTGAACACAGATTTTTCAACTCCAAATCTAGTGTTCTTGGTTCTGCACCATGATGGCATAGGGACTCAGAATTATGCTTCTTCTTGAGAAAAAAAAATGGTGGAATTAATAAGAAAAATGTAAAATGTCTTGCTGAGATCATGGGAACAAAATAATTAACAAGCTCTTCTGGTTGGAAGAAACAAGTGTCACTGTACTTTGAGCCAAAGGAAGTAAGAGCTCAGCAGTTTTTTTTTTCTTCAAGGACAACTACAGAAAACTGAATCAGCATGAAATCTGCTGTAATGGAAAATGTTTACTCACCAAGAGGAATTTAATTACATTTGAAATTTTGGTGTTGCTGATCTTGGAGCTTTCATAGTTCTTGGAAGTAATAGATAAAGTGAAAGGAGGAAAAGCAATAATTCTTGAGATGCAGTATGGCCAGGAGACCTGGGTAAGATTTCTGGTTTCCTACCTGTGTGAGCATGGGCAAGTCACTTTTATTTTTTGGGCCTCAGTTTCCTCATCTGTAAAATTAAGGAGTTAGACTAAATGATATGGTATGCTGGAAAGAACACTAAATTTGGAGTCAGAGCTGATTTGGAGCCCTGTGTTGCTAACTCTGTGACCTTAGGCAAGGCACTTTAATTTGTCTGAGTCTCAGTTTCCCCATCTATAAAACAAGCAAGTTGGATTTTTTCCAAAGTCCTTTCTAGCTCTAAATCTAGAACCCTAGCTAAATATTTCTGCAGAGCCCCAAAGATGAAGGGCAAGGCTTTGCTGTCCTTCATGTTAGGATAGTAGGGTGCATTATGTGTATGTGTACACTTACTGATGGCTGAGCTCTGGAACATTTTCTCACCCAGAGAGGTTTCAGTAATCATTGACTGGTCTGTGAATATGTACAAATCAAAGACTTCATGAGACAAGACTGGCAAAATCTGACAGATCTAAGGTACAATATAAAATGTTAATCAAAAAAAGGATGCCAAAGGATCAATAGAGCAACTACTAGTTAATAAACTGGCCCTCGAACATGCACAGTTTGATAATTAAACATCAATACTATATTGATCAATGATGAATGGTTATTGATTGCAGACAGTTCTTTATCATTTCCATTATGAGTTGTTTTCTCTAACTTTTCTTATCTGTTGTGAGTTTTGTTTTATCTTTGACTATCAGGGTACTTTAAAAACAACAGTCTTTCTAACGTTGTTTCTAAAACATTCTATGTCCTAAGACCTTCCCCTCCCCTTCATTACATTTTACCAGGGCAGGGCTGTTCATTGTTTTTTTGTTTTTTTTGGGGGGGGGTGTCTCTATATCCCTAGCACTTAGCACAGCACTTGGATACATGGTAGACAAGTTTAATAAATGCAAGTTGAATTAAACTGAATCCCTGTCAGTTGGGATATTTCAAGTGCTAAGATCCCTTTTTCTGATGTTCTATTATCTTGTGAAAGGAGGGTTAGGACCTGAAGATATAGATTTATGTTTAACACTGGAAAGAATGCTCAAATGATTAAGCCCCAGTTTGAATGACACCATCTCCGTGAAGCCTTCCCTAATCCTTTCCAACCCTACTCCAGAGAAAACAAATGTTAATTCAAAAAAAAAAATTAAAAATAAAGAATGTAAGCTCTGGGAGGGTAGGGATGATGCTTTTTTCCTTCCTTTTTATTCACAGCCTCAGGACAGCATTTGAGACATGTGAAGTGTTTGATAAATGCTTGTTAATTTATTGTTCTACAGGATTCTCAAGACGTAAGTTTCCATTTCATCAAATAGGGAATTCAACAGTGTCTACAATGTCTTGCTTATCTCTTATCTTTGTTCAAACCACTTTATGTGGAATAGCCATAACTCCTCTTCTCCCATCCATCAGAGCTCAACCCTAATTCTATTTCGGTCCTAAAAAAACAAAAAACAAAAAACAAAAATGATATACAAATAAGAAGTCCTCATCTTACTGTCACTCAATCTAGTGGATGAGGTATGATACATTCACAAATAATCATTGTAATACAAACAAAGGTAAAACAACAGAGACAGCAATCCTAGCAGAGTGGACAGACACTGGACTTAGAGTTAGAAAGACCTAGGTTTGATTCCTACCTTACTAGTTTCATGATCACAAGCAAAACAAGTAACAGTGTCTCCCATGCAGCTTTCTAATACAATCAATTGGAAATGAATTACGGAGGGAGTTTCTACACCTGAATTTCCCCACATAGATGAAATCACAGTTCTAGACCCCACAAAAACATATAAGAAAATACAAATATTGTGCTCTGAGATATGAAGAGTGAGAAAACATTCCTGGTTGGTGGATTGGCCACACAAAAGCTTAGCCTTAAAGGGTGGGTATGATGTTAATAACATGAGAGAAGGGGGAGAGTATTATAGACAGGAAACTCCAGGAGCCAAGGTTTAGAGGGCAGAAAACTTGGGGTGCATTTGGAGGAGAGTGAATGGTCTGTTGTGTTTGGAGCACAGAATATGTTCTTGGCAAATGACATTGCCTATATAAATGTGGTCAAGCTTGATGGGTCTACAGAATAGAACCATCCAGTTGTCTTTGGTTTATCCAAATGTCCAGGAAACAGAGGCTTTGTCCTTTGTATACCATTTTCTAATAAGATAAATCTGGCCAATGTTCTTACTTTGGGGAAGAATTATTATAAAAAATTAAATGACTAAAATAACATAAAAATCCACAAAATGATCATGTCATCATTGAAAGGGAAATAGGTACATTTTATTTAAAAATCATGTAATTTGTAACAGGCATGCTAAATAGGGAGTTAAGACCTAGGTCTGGGAGTTGTAACTCTGTTGTGTGATATTGTTTGAGTTACTAAACTTCCCCAGTTTTCTGCTTTCCTTCCAATTTTGGTTACATTGGTTTTGTTTGTACAAAAACTTTTTAATTTTATATAACAAAAATTATCTATTTTACATTTTGTAATGCTCTCTATATCTTGTTTGTTCCTACATTCTTCCCTTATTCATAGATGTGACAAGTAAACTATTCCATTTTCTCCTATAAAAGACTCATTTCTCAAATATATAGAGAACTGAGTCAAATTCATAAGAATACAAGTCATTCCCCAGTTGATAAATGGTCAAAGGATATGAACAGGCAGCTTTCAGACAAAGAAATCAAAGTTATCTATAGTGACATGAAAAAATCTTCTAAATCGTTCTTGATTAGAGAGATGCAAATTACAACAACTCTGAGGTGCCACCTCACACCTATCAGTCTGGCTAATATCACAAAAAGGAAGATCATAAATTTGGAGGGGATATGGGAAAACTGGAACAGTAAAACACTATTGATGGAGTTGTGAACTAATCCACCCATTCCGGAGAACAACTTGGAGCTACGTCCAAAGGGCTATAAAACTGTGCATACTCTTTGATCCAGCAATACCACTGCTAGGTCTATGTCCTAAAGAGATAGAAAAAAGCAGAAGGACCTAGTGGTACAAAAATATTTATAGCAGCCTTTTTTGTGGTGACTAAGAATTGAAAATTGAGGGATGCCCATCAATTGGGGAATGGCTGAACAAGCTGTGGTATATGATTGTGAAGGAATATTATTGTGCTATAAGAAATGACAAGCAGGATGATTTCAGAAAAACCTGGAAAGACTTACATGAACTGATGCAAAGTAAAGTGAACAGAATGAAGATAATGTACACAGTAACAGCGATACTGTATGATGAAAAACTCTGAGTGACTTAGCAATTCTCAACAATGTAGTGATCCAAGACAATTCCTTCCTTCCTCCGTCTCTCCCTCCCTCCCTCCCTCCCTCCCTCCCTCCCTCCCTCCCTCCCTCCCTCCCTCCTTCCATCCTTCCTTCCTTCCTTCCTTCCTTCCTTCCTTCCTTCCTTCCTTCCTTCCCTCCCTCCCTCCCTTTCTTCCTTCTTGTACAAAATAACTAATATGGAAATGTTTTATATGATTGCACATGTGTAACCTACAGTAGATTTGCTTACCACCTTGGCAATGGGTAGGGAGAAGAAGGACAGAAGGATAGAATTTAGAACTCAACACTTTACAAAAATGCTGAAAATTGTTTGAACAAGTAGTTGGGGAATAAAATAAAATATTACTAAAAAAGAAAATAAAAACACTTGGCAAATCACACAATGCTATAGCAATATGAGCAGTTATCATTCTTAGTGCCACTATTACTTTGGGAATCTTCAAATCCCCTGGTCGGATTGGAGGATAGGTGAATTTATGGCTTCCTGGGAAAGCAAAGGACTGACTTAAGACTGTGCTTTTCTAAGTCTTTTCACCCAAGGATCTCAGACTAGAAAAACATCTTTGCCTTTGACATTTTTAGAGGGCAGGTGGGGTGTGACAAAATGTCAAATGATGGTAACTCTGGATGTGACATTTACTCAGTAAGTTACCTTTTTAAAACCTATGCTTTATTCTTTCTGCTCTCCTTACAAACAGAACTTCCTTTCCCCAAGCTATACGTTTTGCATACTTTTTCTTAGTTTTGTTAAACCAGCTTGAGAAATTGACAACAGTTTGTGAAGAAATGAAAATAGGAGTCATTGATAACAGTAAGAATCCTACTGGATATATATATAGCACTTTAGATAGAGAAGCATTTATTAAGTGCTTAAGATGTGTGCTTAGAATTGGGGATACAAATACAAGAAATTAAAGCAGTCCCTACCACTCATGAAGTTGGCAGTCTACTGGGGAAAGATAACACACAAAAAGGATCTAGAAAAGGAGGGAGTGGGAAGGAAGGTCATGCTCAACTGGCATGAAATTGAGATGGCTGAGAAATATCATGGAAGCCTGATCTGGTCAAGATAATGTGGCAGTTCACCTATCAGAGCCCAGGAGGGTTCCAAGGGAAGAGTTCAAGGTTCTTGCAGAGAGAATGTTGCATTGATGGCTGTGTGATGAAGTCAGCATAGTATGAAAATTATCAGAAAGTGGCATGGAGCTCTGGTTTCAAGTAAAATTAGGCAAAAGCTCATTCAGAAGTTAGAGTAGTTTTAGGGGGTGTAATCTAAGGTTCTTGTTGCAGAGGAGGTTGGGGATGATGGTTATTTTAGAATTTATTAAATATTAGCACATCCATTTTCTCATTGCATCCCGACAACTACTCTATAGAGGAAGTGAGACAGGGAATTTTTTTTTCTTCTAATTTTACGGATGAGAAAAATGAAACTCAGAGAGGTTATGACATACCCAGTATTACATGGCTAGGATCATAGCTCTAGAGATGGAAAAAACCTCCAAGTCATAGTTCAGGAGTTCTTACCTTTTTTATGTCATGGACCCCTTTGGTAGTCTGGGGAAGCATTTGGATCCTTTCTCAGAGTCATATTTTTAAGAAAAATAATGAAAGAAAATGCTAAAT
Organism: Vombatus ursinus; assembly: GCF_900497805.2. NCBI lineage: Eukaryota > Metazoa > Chordata > Mammalia > Diprotodontia > Vombatidae > Vombatus > Vombatus ursinus. Next base: position 17,474,029 of record NW_020954596.1, on the reverse strand, counting down.
TTTAGTTAGAGGTAGGTGAAAATAAAATTACATAAATATGTATTTCCCCCCATCCACATTGATGGATACTAGGATCTACAGATGTCTTTGTGGATACCAGGTTAAGCACCTCCAATTTAGTCCAGTGTCTTCATTTTGCAAATAAGACTTCCATGGTCTGATGAGTCCAATGACTTGCCCAAGGTGATATAAGTACTTAGTGTAATAGGTCAGATATGATTACAGGTCCTCTGACTTCAGAGCTAGTGCTTTTTCCTCTGTACCATACCATCTTTGAGCCAGTTCTCAAACTCAGAACTGATTCCAAGTTCAGGGTCCTTCCCATTATACCATAATGCCTCAAAAATGGCACCAAGTTCCTAAAGAAATAATACTTAGAATCCATTCAGATTTGAGAAAATAATTGTATTACAGCTGGTCTCTACATTTCTTCCACAATCCTTTAGAATGACTTAAGAGGTCATCAACTTGGTACTGAATGAACTGAAGGTTTGGCATATTGTTTAACATTGTCATGAGAGGAGAAACTTCTTTTTTATTTTGATTTATTTATTTTTCATTTTCCTCATTCACTTCCACAAGATTTTGAGTTCCAAAATGTTTCCCCATCTCATCCCTCCCCCCACCCCAAGATGGCACGCATTCTGAATACCCCTTCTCCTAATCTGCCCTCCCTTCTATCTCTCCTCACCTTCTCTTATTCCCTTGCCCTTCTATTTTCCTATAGGGCAGGATAGATTTCTATACCCCATTTCCTGTATATCTTATTTCCCAGTTGCATGTGAAAACAATTTTTTTTAATTTTTGTCTTTAAAACTTTGGGTTCCAAATTTTCTCCCTTCCTTCCTCCCCACCCACCCTCATTGAGAAGGCAAGCAACTTGATACACGTTATACATGTGTAGTCATGCAAAATACTTCCATAGTAGTCATGTTGTGAAAAACTAAGTATATTTCCCTTAATCCTATCCTGCCTCCCATTTATTCTGTTCTCTCTTTTTGACCCTGTCCCTCCTTAGAAGTGTTTGCTTCTGATTATCCCCTCCCCCAATCTTCCCTCCCCTCTATCATCCTCCTGCTCTATTGTCCCCTCCCCCCCACTTTCCTGTAGGGTAAGACAGATTTCCATACCCAATTGAGTGTGTATGTTATTCTCTCCTTAAGCCAAATTCAATGAGAATAAGATTCACTCATTCCCTCTCACCTTCCCCCATTTCCTCTCCACTGTAAAAGCCTTTTTTTGTCTGTTTTATGCGAGATAATTTATCCCATTCTACCTCTCCCTTTCTCCTTCTCCCAGTATAATCCTCTCTCACCCCTTAATTTGATTCTCCTGATATCACCCCTTCATCTTCAACTCACCCTGTGTCCTCTATCTATCTATCTATCTATCTATCTATCTATCTATCTATCTATCTATCTACATATAACTTTTTCCTTCCAACCTTAATGCTGACAAAGGTCTCAAATATTATCTTTCCATGCAGGGAGGTAAACAGTTCAACCTTAATAAGTCTCTTATGATTTCTCTTTCCTGTTTACCTCTTCATGTTCCACTTGAGTCTTGTATCTGAAAGTCAAATTTTCTATTTAGCTCTGGTCTTTTTATCAAGAATGCTTGAAAGTCCTCTATTTCACTGAATGACCATTTTTTCCTCTGAAGAATTATACTCAGTTTTGCTGGGCAGGTGATTCTTGGTTGTAATCCTATCTCCTTTGCCCTCTGGAATATTATATTCCATGCCCTGTGCTTCCTTAATGTAGAAGCTGCTAAATCTTGTGTTATCCTGATTGTGTTTCAACAATACTTGAATTGTTTCTTTTTGGCTGCTTGCAATATTTTCTCCTTGACCTGGGAGCTCTGGAATTTGGCTACAATGTTCCTAGGAGTTTTCCTTTGGGGATCTCTTTCAGGTGGAGATTGGTGGATTCTTTCCATTTCTATTTTACCCTCTGGTTCTAAAATATCAGGGCAGTTTTCCTTGACTATTTCTTGAAAGATGATGTCTAGGCTCTTTTTTTTTGATCATGGCTTTCAGGTAGTCCAATAATTTTTAAATTCTCTCTCCTGGACCTATTTTCCAGGTCAGTTGTTTTTCCAATGAGATATTTCACATTGCTTTCTAATTTTTCATTCTTTTGGATTTGTTTTACAGTGTCTTGATTTCTCATAAAGTCACTAGCTTCCAATTGCTCCACTCTAATTTTTAAGGAAGTATTTTTCTTCAGTAAGCTTTTGGATTTCCTTTTCCAATTGGCCAATTTTGCTTTTTTTAGGCATTCTTGTCCTCATTGGCTTTTTGAACCTCTTTTGCCATTTGGGTTAGCCTATTTTTTTAAGGTGTTATTTTTTTCAGTATTTTTTGGGGGGTCTCCTTTAGCAAGCTGTTGACTTGTTTTTCATGATTTTCTTGCATCACTCTCATTTCTCTTCTCAGTTTTTCCTCTACTTCTCTTACTTGCTTCTCAAAATCCTTTTTGTGCTCTTCCAAGGTCTGGGACTGATTCATATTTTTCTTTGAGGCTTTGGATTTACGAGCTTTGACTTTGTTGTCTTCATCTGGTTGTATGTTTTGATCTTCTTTGTTACCAAAAGAAGATTCTATGGTCTGACTCTTTTTGCTCTGCTTGTTCATGATCCCAGCCAATTACTTGAGTTATAAACTCTTTGTTGAAGTAGAGGTCTGCTTCCAATGTGGAGAATGTATTGTCCCAAGCTTCAGGGGTTTGTACAGCAGTTTTCAGAGATACTTCTAGGGATCTGTAAATTTTCAGTTCTTCCAAGGTGGTATGATAAGAGGCAAGGTGTTTACTCCTTTCCTAGTTTGTGCTCTGATCTATGAGTGACCACAAGCAATATTTTCTGTCTTGGAGCTGTGAGGAGAATTTCCTCTCCACCACCACTACATGCTCCAACATGCCAGCACTCCTCCTCACCCAAGGACCACCACCCAGAACTGTGACCCAGATCCAAGCACAGGCAAAGCAAGAAAATCCTGCACCAGCAAAGAGATCCCTGCAATCCCTCTCTGATCAGCCACTTGATTCCCCCTCAGTCTGTGGGCCAGAAGCTCAGGAAGCAGCCACTGCCCCAGGGCCAAGCTTGGAAAGTAGGACTGGGACCTAGCTTCTCTGTCTCACCGCAGAAACAAACTTTTCTCATTGACCTTCTAAGTTGTCTTTGGCATTCATGGGTTGAGAAGTCTGGAAACTGCCACCACTGCCCGTGATTCAGTCCTCTGAGGCCTGCTCCAGGTTCGCTGCGGCCTGTGCACTCAAGTCAAACTGTGCTCCTCTCCCTGCCCGGCGTGATACACCTTTCTGATCAACCATTCAGGCTGTCTTGGGCTGGAAATTTGTTTCACTCTTTCTTTTTGCAGGTTCTGCTGCTTTAGAATTTGTTTAGAGACATTTTTACAGGTATTTTGAGGGGTTTGGAGGAGTGCTCAAGCAAGTCACTGCTTTCACTCTGCCATCTTGGCTCCGCCTGATGATTTCTTGAAAGATGATGTCTAAGCTCTTTTTTTTTTTTGATCATGGCTTTCAGATGGTCCAATAATTTTTAAATTATCTCTTCTGTATCTATTTTCCAGGTCAGTTGTTTTTCCAATGAGATATTTCACATTATCTTCTGTTTTTTTCATTCTTTTGAATTTGTTTTACAGTGTCTTGATTTCTCACAAAGTCACTAGCTTCCAATTGCTCCATTCTAATTTTTAAGGAAGTATTTTCTTCAGTAAGCTTTTGGACTTCCTTTTCCATTTGGCCAATTTTTCTTTTTAAGGTGTTCTTCTCCTCATTGGCTTTTTGGACCTCTTTTGCCATTTGGGTTAGGCTATTTTTTAAGGTGTTATTTTCTTCAGTATTTTTTGAGGTCTCCTTTAGCAAGCTGTTGATTTGTTTTTCTTGATTTTCTTGCATCTCTCTCAGTTTTTCCTCTACTTCTCTTACTTGCTTCTCAAAATCCTTTTTGAGCTGTTCCATGGCCTGGGATCAATTCATATTTTTCTTGGAGTCTTTGGATGTAGAAGCTTTGACTGTGTTGTCTTCTTGTGGTTATATGTTTTGATCTTCTTTGTCACCAAAGTAAGATTCTATGGTCTGACTCTTTTTGCTCTGCTTGATCATGATCCCAGCCAATTACTTGAGTTATAAACTCTTTGTTAAGGTAGAGGTCTGATTCAAGTGTGGAGAATGTACTGTCCCAAGCTTTAGGGGTTTTGTGCAGCTGTTTTCAGAGATACTTCTAGGGACCTGTAAATTTTCAGTTCTTCCAAGGTGCTATGATCAAGGGTGAGGTGTTTACTCTTTTCCTGGCCTTTGCATGACCACAAGCACTTTTTTTCTCCCTTGGAACTGTGAGGAGGATTTCCTCTCCAGAGCCACTACAAGCTCCACCACATCAGTGCTCCTCTTTGCCCCAGGATCACCACCCAGAACTGTGACCCTGATCCAAGCACAGGCAAAGCAAGAGAGTCCTGCACCAGGAGAGAGATCCCTGCAATCCCCCTCTGATCAGTCACTCAATTCCCCCTCAGTCTGTGGGTCAGAAGCTCCAGAAGTAGCTGTTGCCCAGGGGGTCAAGCTGGGGGACTGGGGTTGGGACCACGCTTCTCTCTCTCACCACAGTCACAGACTTTTCCTACTGACCTAAGTTGTCTTTGGCATTCATGGGTTGAGAAGTCAGGAAACCGCCACAGTTGTCTGTGATTCAGTCCTCAGAGGCCTGCTCCAGGTTTGCTAAGGCCTGCCTTGCCTACTTGCTCATGCTGAACTGCGCTTCTCTTTCCAATCAACCATCCAGGTTGTCTTGGGCTGGAAATTTGTTTCACTTTGTCTTTTTGTGGGTTCTGCTGCTTTAGAATTTGTTTAGAGCCATTTTTTACAGGTATTTGGAGGGGTTTGGGGGAGAGCTCAAGCAAGTCACTGCTTTTACTCTGCCATCTTGGCTCCACCCCCAAGGAGAAACTTCTTAAAGAAGGATGGCTAATTAGTCATGGATCATCAATGCAGGTATTATTCTCAGAACAAAGCAAAGGACCACTCATGGGGTATGTTGGAGAGGGGATTTTGGGTCTCTTTTCATCTCAATGATCTTTGAAGCCCTTTATAGCTTTAAAGTCTAACATTTTAGGTGGACTAGAGCACTCAGGCTCTGTGCTTCCTAAAATCAGGTCTACTTGTCACAATTTGCTGCTATCAATTTTGGTTCTAGTTTATGCCACATAGATGTAGCTACAGCCTGTAGATTTCTTTCTTATATCTCTTCATTTCTTCAGAGGAATATAGATCATTCCTAGTTGAGAATCAATTGTCAGAGATTAGTGGAAGAAAGTAGAAGGTGATGACTGACAGTGGTTCTAGGGAGCCTTTCTCAATAGGAAGATGCATACCTTTATGTTCTTGAGAACTACTTGAAATTCAAGACAAAAATTGGAGGAGTGAAAGTAGACCCATTCCAATCAAAGCAGAGATGTTTGCATGAATTCATTCAAGGTGGAAAGTCAATTACTTTATTCTTTGGCTCTGGTAAAAGTGCTGACAAGTTAACATATCTAAAGATAGAGAAAACAAATAGTTCCAGACTGCCCAGAGGCACTGATTTCTTTCTTCTGATTCATGATTTTGTAATTAGTGATGAGAAGTTGTAAACTATTGAATATAAAACATTTAACCTTTAGAGCACAAAAACTATTAGGAAAAGTTTACACTTCTGAAATTCCCAAGCCACTACTACTGAGATAACAGTTGCTTTGGAGGTTTAATACAATTTAGCAAGTGTCTATGTACAAGATATAGTATTTGGTGTTGGAGTACAGAGACCAAAACCTTCCCTGCCTTCAAGAAGCAGTATACTGAGAGGATACAACTCTTTTGCAAAGAAAAAACCTGAAAGCACAGCATTTCAGGGGTTGCATTTGGGGGAGGAAATCACTCACTACTGGGGTGATCATGAAAGGCCTAGTGTAAAAAGTGGCACTTGAGCTAACACTTGAAAGAAACTAGAGATCTCAAGAGGCAGGAGTGAGGAGGGGGAGAGCATTGCAGGAATAGCATGACAGAGTCATGGAGGCAAAAGCTGGAATGTCATATACAAAGAATAGGCATGCACCATATTGGTTTATAAGTTGGACACACAATGGGGAAGAATGTTAGGGTTAGGGGAAGAATGTGAAATCAGTTCAGAAAGGAAGTAGTTAGTTCTATAGTATAATGGGATATCTCTTTTGCTTGTGAAATTGTATGACTCTATAATTTCAAGGGCATTTCAAAGACTTACATGCATAGACCTATCTCTTGTTTATCTGGAACACCACCTGAAATTCCACCCTCAAGTAATTCATTTATTTGAATTCATATGTCCTCTTTTTAAGTCCACCTAAGGGTTCTTTGATGGATTCTCATATGGCATGATATCAAAGCCCTTCATCATCTTAGTTACCTTCTTCTAATTCTCTCTAGTTTATCAATGTTTTTCCCAAAATGTGATGGCCTTAACTGAAAAGGATATTCCAGATAAAATCTGATGAGGGTAGAACAGAACAGGATTTTTCACCTTCTGGTCCTGAATACTATGCAACTGAAATCACCTTAGCTTTTAGGCTGCCATATCACAGTATCAACTCATATTGAACTTGGATGGCACTAAAATCCACCATATTTTTTTCAGAAGTGGTAGTCTCCCATATGTATGTCGTGTGAAGATACATTAAAGGAGCTGGGGATGTTTGTGCTGGAAGACAGAAGGCTTAGGTATGTGGGTGTGATAAAGAGGATATCACAACACTGTGTGTATCCTAATTTATTGCTTTTATAGAGTGCTTGACATTACTGGAAAGTTATAGATGAACAAATCATTGCTACCCTGAAAGATTATGAATTTTTTTCTTTGCAAAAGGAAATTTAGTTCCATCTTAACTTGCTGGGACCACATTATATTGATGTTGCTTCTTTCCAGGATGTTCCATCTATAACCATACCTAACTCAACCTTATATTCACCTCTGTATTTTAACTCTCTCTGGCTCCTAGTTGTCTTTTTCTTCCCATGCAAGTTCAAAAGTCTCTCAAATATTAAAATACTGCCAGTTCAGTAAAGGGCTTGTCTCTGGAACTTGGTGGTGTATCTGCTCTCTTCTTCCCTTACAGCATAAGAAACAAAGAATCCTTGGCCAAACAAGAAAGATGTAGCATACTAAATCAATTCTTCAACAGGTGTTTTCAAGCATTTGTAGGGCTGTCAGGTGGAAGAAGTGATTAGATTAACTCTGTGTGGCCTCAAAAGGCAGAAGTTGGAGCAATGGGTAGAAGTTGCAAAGTAGCAGATCTAAGGAAAAACTTCCTTACAATTACAGCCATTCAAAAGTGGAATGAATGGTCTTTGGAAGTAATGAATTTTCCCCTCCCTTGAGATCTTCAAGGAAAGGTGACTATGTTGTAGAGGAGAATCATATTCAGGTATGAGATGAATTCTGTGTGATTCTATGATTAGGTTTATAAGAATTCTCCCCGCATTCAATACAATTCTAACAAATCTTTTTAGGTATACTTCATCCTTGATCAGTAGCTAGTCAATCTAATATTTTAAGCCATAGTTAAAAAATTTTAATTGCATTCTCATATACCATTTTCTTAACCAGCTGTTCATTTCCCCAAATTACCTTTCTCTTCCAAAGCTCTTGTTTCTGATAGGTAGCTCTGTTGAAAATGGCAATAGTCTTCAAAGTATTCAAGTTTCTTTCTCAGGACTTCATAACACTTAGACATATTTTCTAGATTCCTTCTGGCAGTATCATTTGTGCACACACGAATCACTAAACATGGCTAATAGTGATGAGGTTTAATAGTACTTGAGAGGTTCTCTGTCACTGTCTTAGATACCTGACTCAGGAATATAGCAGAATTCTCTCTTTCTATCAGCAGTATACTACTACTATCAATGCTAATAATAGCATTTATATAACATTTTAAGGTTTGCTTACACACATTACATCAGTATATCTTCACAGAAATGCTCTAAGGCAAACAATATTATTTCCCCTATTTTACAGATGAAGAAACTGAGACTGAGAGAATATAAATAACTTTCTCTTGGCAATACAAGTAGGAGGTATATGAGGCAGGATGTGAACTCAGGTTTTTATGACTGCAAGTCCAAAATTCTAGCCCTGTATCACCCAATTGCCTCAATACCCACTCTGTAGTTAGAGTCACCAACTGCCACTACTCTTCTCTTTATTCTCTGACCCTTCCTGGATAATCTTAAGTTGACAATTCCTATTGGCCCACATCATCATTTTGTGGAGGACAAGTAGAAGCTTTCTCTTCAAATAATGCAGCTGGATTATTCCCATTGCTGATTTAGCTCAGATTATTCAGTGTTCCTTCTTCCCTCCAGTGTCCTGACATAGTTCTGCCTCTCCAGATCCTTGACCTTCTTGATGGCCCCTTTCCTTTCTCTTCTTTTCTTTCAAGGAACACTTCATTCTCCTTGATAATGTGGAGAGATGATTTCTGAGTTCTTTTATCCTCCTCTTCAAAGTGAGACACCAATTTAGATGTTGAACTCAGGTAATGATTACTTGGCTCTGTACACTTTATGAAGTTCACTGAACTTTTTTCTGCTTTTCTTACTTTTCTGGGTCTGTGATCAACAGTTCTTTGTCATTGATGCTAAAGGCTTCTGTGGTCAATTCCCCCGAAAAAAAGTGTTGTCAGCTCCTGGAAGAAGCAACACAAGAAGCCATTAACATTCATTCACACTTTACCAGTTTGGTTTATTAGGATAGCTAGCTGAGAACAGATATTATTATAAAAAATAAATTTAAGAAAAATATTGAACTTTGTGATAGGCTTGGAACACAAATAGGGATAAATCACAACCCCTTTCTAAAAGGGGTTTATGATATGGTATAGGGAATAATATTTACACATGAAAACAGATAGATTGGAAAAAAGGAGATAGGCCAAGCATATGGTGAGAATGAGAAACAATGAATGAACAAGCTTTGGGCTACTTGGGTACCTTCTGAGATACTGAAAGAACAACAAGTAGGTCTCTAACTTAAAATCATCTTAGTTACCAGCTCCCCCTTGTACAATAGTGAGAAAGCAAAATATTGATTTTATATTTTCTATTTCATTCCATTCTGTAATTGATTTTGTTCTGTAACTGCCTGCTTCATATTTCTTTGTCTCTGAGTTAAGTTCAGAAGTTCATGAGACCAGAAGTTCAGCTTTCCTCTCTGAATTAAGTTTAAAAGTTGTTTCCTTATAAATCACTTTAATGGAAAGAAAAATGTTTTCTATGTACCACTAGTTGTCCTTGTACAATTAGAAGAAATTGGTTATCATTGAGGGATGCAATCTTTGCAATATTATTTTTGCAAGACTGACTGTCCTTCAAGAAAGTCTGGTCTGTTATCACTGTGACACTATCTAGCCATGCAGGTGGACACCACCAATGGGCCTTCCACAGTGATAAAATGGAAGGAGAGGCTGTTTTCTAGCTTGTAATTCCAGACTTCCATCCAATCATATTGTTTTCCATCATCTATGATACTTCAGAGTTGGTAACCAATCATGTTATTTTCCTTCTGTGATGCTTCCTGTTCTTTGTTATCTTGTACTTCTTAAAACTATATGAAGGCTAATAAGCCCTACCTCATGGTCTTAGCTTACTGGAAAGCTGAAAGAACCATCTTATTGGTAATTGCTAGCCTTATCAGTAAATTGAATGTGCTCAGAACTTTATGCCTCACTTTAACTTTTCAATCATGACAGTGGTCCAAATGTGATATAATAAAGGCTGGACTAGGGTGCTGTCATGAAAATAGAAAAGAAGAGATAGATATGAAAAACATAAAGGAAATCTTATTCTAAATTTGTGTTGCTCTTAGTGTGGCTGCCATGTCTTTATGATCATAAAATAAGTGATGTTTGCTAACCAAGATGTGTTTTACACACTTTTGATGTCCTTATCATAGTGATTGATTCACGTTGGTAAAAATTGTATGGGTAATTATTGTAATAATTTCCTTTCTTCTATCCATATCAATTTTCATTATCAATAACTTGTTTAAATAGATTGTTTGACTTGTTTTAATTGTATGTCACATTATTTTATCATTTTTAGTGCTATCTTTTTGCTAATTTTGATCTTTCTTTTAACAAGTAATAGCCTGACTATAAATGGAGAGCTGATTCAGAAATGACTCCCACATAAGTAATGAGTCATTTCCTGTTTATTAAAATATAATCAATTACATTTAGGGGGCTGTTATATAGTGGTTACCATGTCTAGTGCCTCCTGATTTCTTTCTTGAAGAAAATATTCATGCTACATAGGTTTGAGGCAACTGTAAGGTCTATAAGTGTTTTAGCTCTTTAGTTTCTTATTCTTGATCCATATTTTCCAAAATAGTTTTTGTAAATTCTTACCTTTGCATTAATTGGGGGGGTCTTATTGAGTTCTCTATATGATTTTCTTACCTCCTAATCTTTGGCAACAAATGTTGGTACACAAATGGCATTTATCTGCATGACATATCGTGAGTTCTGCAGTATATGACTAAATATCTCTTGAAATAATGGTTTGGGGTATGTGTGTGTGTCTTTAGGACCAACTCCATCAGCTCCTTTATTTGCCTGTGAGCTATCCTTCCATTTAACTCTGATTTCCTTATGTCTCCAGAAACATGATCAAATTAACTCTTTCCTTATTGCTGGTGGAGGTATGTCAATCTAGTCCCACTCACTATTTATGATGTCTACACCCTTATGTCTCCAACTATCAGAAAGTAAGTTCCTATCTTTGCTTTTGCATTTGTTTATCATTAATGTTTTATCATTTGGTAAATGCTTAATGAATGCTTTTTTCATTTATTCATTCATCATTCACCTATCCTTCCTTGTTTCTTCATTCACTCATTCATTATTCCTAGTTTTATTTATAATATATATCCACTCCTTGGTTTTTGTATAAAGATCTCACATTCAGAATACCAACAGCTGTTAAAGTTTATAGACATTCTAAAAACTGAGATTTTTTAACATCTTGCATTTTTTATAAATTAGGTTTGCTAAAGGATTCTGAATGATTCAAGATAGGGTTAGGGTTACAGAAAGATGTAACTGGAGAACATCTTAAAGAATCTTTCAAATTTTGGTGAATACCTCCCCTGATGAGTTGTAGTCTGTTTTCTTTTTATAGTTTTTGTACCATCTAAATTCTTTTGTCTTTTCTTTTCTAAACTCCCCTTATTTCTAGCCATTTCACCCTCACACATAAACCTTTAACTATGTTCACTGCTGTTATTCAGATAGCTTATAAGAGCTACTTAGCCAGTTAATGAGCATTTATTAAGTACCTAGTATGTGCCAGGTACTCTCCTAAGCTCTAGAGATACTATGTGCCAGGTACTGTGCTAAATACTTTTAAAAATATGATCTCATTTGATCCTCACAACAACTCTGGAAGGTAGTTGCTGTGATAATCCCCATTTTGCCTCTGTTTCCTCAACTGTAAAATGGGGATAAGCATAGCACCTAGCTCCTAGGGTTGTTGCAAAGATTGAATGAGATGATGTTGGTAAAGTGCTTAACACAGTACCTGGCACAAAACAGGTGTTATCCTTTCTCAAGCCAATACCTAGAACTAATAGCCAAGTCCTGTAGCTTTCAACTTCTTCTTTTTTGTTTTATCTCTCTTTGCTGTTGTATACTTTCAAACATGAAAATAAATTTCTTTAGGAAAATATCAATTCTACTAACCCTTAAAGTTCTATGTTCTTTCTCCATGAAATCTTCCCTACATCTGCAACTCACACTTAACTGTTCCTGGCTCTTACAAGAGTACTTATTAGAGCTTTAACTAGGCATTTGTTTACATCCCCCCCCCAAAAAACAGTTAGGGGGGTGTCATGGGCACAATTGTGCATAGAGAGTGCAGCCCGATCCTCATTCCTAAAAGGATAGCGCAGCAGAGGAGAACCCGAGAGAGGAGTGCTAATAGAAGCCTTACTCTACTGCTCTACTCTATGTAAATACTCACTGAAATTCAGCTCAGATGAGCATCACATCTCTGCAGAGGACTATGAAGTGAGGCACAGAGATGGAAATAGCCACACGGGAAGCTGCCTCTCCAGATGTCAGGGCTCCTGGAGCAAAGTCCTATTTGCCCTGCCCAGTTAGTGCACTGGCACATATCCAAATCATACCCTTTGCCTATTTTCTAGATAAGGAAACTGAGGCAAAGAGCTCATCTGACTTGTTCACAGTGATATTGCTTCTAAGTGTAGATCTTGGCTTCAAACCTAGACATTTTGACTGAATTTTGAACTTTGTACACTACAAAAATGTTATCTCTGCTCCACTCCCCTCTTCCACTCCCTAAAAAAATAATCCTTTTCCAAATGTTTGCTTTAGCCTAGGCAGAAGACTTGCTCTCTTTAGAAAAGATTAAATAAGGGGGAGAAATTATAACAATAGTTTATTTACATTTACATATAAATTTATATTCTACAAAGAGCTTTGTTCCAAATACCCCTAGAAGGTAGTTAATAGAAGGATAGTTTCCTCCATTTTATAGATGGGGAAATGGAGGCTTACAAAGAATAAGTGACTTGCCCACAGCCACATAGCTATTAATAAGTAGCTCAGTTGTAACTCATGCCTCCTGACTCCTCTCAATTCTTTTCATTTTTCTCAATGGCTGTGATTTTTCAAGGTTTTTTTTTTTTAAAGATATTTGCCAACTATTTCTTTAATGATTCATTCTAGAATCTTTCAAGAATCAAAGTCAAGTTAGCTGACCTATAGTTTGCAAAATTCTCTTCCCTTTTAAGAAAATTGGAATATTTGCCCTTCTAAAATCCTGTGGTACCTCTGCTTCTATCTATGATCTTTCAGATAGGGCTGACAGTGACTCAGCAATCACATTTACCAGTTCTTAAAAGACCCAGGATGTCAATCATCTCCAGGCAAATAGAACTCATCAAGGGCATCTAAGGTGCTCTCTTACTATCTCCTTTCTTATGTTGGGTATCAACTTCCTGTCAGCCTTTTCCCCCACTATTCCAGTGCCAAAGTCTTTCTCTTTCTGCCCTGTGCCATTAAGGTGTCTCTAGAAACCCTCCACCATGGTATTGCTTCTTCTTCTACTCTCTGGACAACAACAATGACACCCAGGTCAAGACTTCCCCAGGCAGAGCGGTGATGAACTATTCCAGCACCAGCAGCTCCAATATTGTTGTCTTTATGTTCATGTGTGGCCTCAACTACCATCTCTGCAGAGTTCACCCAGTTGATTCAGGGCTCATGTGGCCCAGAGGTCTCATGCTAACACAGCTGCCGAAAGATTTCACAGCTGAGTTGATCGTCCTGTTGCAGACCTAGATCCCTGTCCCCAGGAGTCATCCCTCTTCTCTTGGACACCCAGGAGCTGAGGGGCCAGATCTATAGCTTTCCCTACTTCTGTGGTCACTACAACCTCTCCATAAATGATCTGGCTGCAGCTGAAACTTGCTCAAAGTCCCTATCCATATTTCAGGCCTCAGATTTTTATCTCTAGCATCTCAGGCCTGGGATAACTATATCATCAGAATGTTCCATCTTATTCTTGCTCAATAGCCACAGCTGATTGGCTTTTGGTAGGTAGCCTAAGATGGAAATATCAGACACTCCCAATTGTGGCTGAGTCAGATTAAAATGTAATTTAGCAAACTAAATAAAAATACAATAAAAATAGACAATGGTAATTTGTGTTTTTCTAAGTCAACATGTGGCCTGCAGGGATTCTCATGCACATTTAGTAGTCAGTTTTTATTTGAATTTGACATCACTGGTTTAAATCACAAATTTGTTTTACAAGGCCTGGGAACAACTGGATAGATCTAGAAACAGTGGTTGAGCAGGCAGCCTGGTGATCTTGAGGAGCTGATAGGAAGTGGAGACAGGAAGGGCTGGAAGCCACTCTCAGCTCAGCGACAGTCAGGGTACAGGCTCATGATGGCCATGTTGTGAGAAAAGGAGAAATTAGAAGATCCTAGGTTTAGAGCTGAAAGGGATTTTTTTTGTTGTTCAGTCATTTCAATTGTGTCTGACTCTTCACGTCCGCATTTGGGGTTTTCTTGGCAAAGATACTGGAGTGGTTTGCCATTTCCTTTTCCAGCTCATTTGACAAATGAGGAAACTGAGGCAAACTGGGTTAAGTGACTTGCCTGGGGTCATACACCTAGTAAGGGTCTGAGGTCCAATTTGAACTCAGGAAGATGAGTCCTCCTGACTCCAGGCCTGGCACTCAATCCATTGTGCCACCTAGCTGCCTGGAAAGGAATTTTAGATATCATCTAATCCAACTCCATTGTTTTACAGATGAGGAAACTGAGGTCAAAAGAGTTTAAGTGCCTTGCCCAAATTTATACAGATAATAAGCACAGTCTAGATTTGAACTCAGGTCCTCTGACTCCAATTCCAACATTCTTTGTCCTGTGCTCCACTGCTTGCTCTGCTTTTGGCATCCTATGTCAATACAAGTCAACAGGTACTCTTGTCACTAATATATGTTGGGCACTGTACTAAATACTGTGAATATGTATTCCTTTTCTCTAAGGTAATTTCCCTGAGCCTCAGTTTCCTCACTGAGAAGATAAAAGGAGTAGGACTAGTTGGATGAATGCCGAAGTCTTTTCCTTCCTGGCAATCTCCATCTGGGGTTGGTGTGATTCTGTCAGTCCTCTGGAAGTGGTAGCTGTCGAGGAGGTGCTACTTGTCACGCGTCACCCAGTCACTGAGCTTGTGGTCAAGCCACTCCTGTCTGTGGTCTTGTCCAATGTAGCAAGTTTGTGAGGGATGTACATGAAGGGAGCAGGTCCTCTTCTCTCCCCTTAATTCATTTTTCCATGAGGGGCACCGAAAAGGAAAAATCAATCTCAGCCCCTGGTTCACACTGACAATTTCATTTTGTTCAGCAGCTTCAGGTCTGTGGTGCACATGTGAATAATGAATTCCTTTGATGAACAGCAGTTCCTTCTTTGTGTCTCTGATTGTTAATCTCACAGGAGTCTCAGAGTAATACAGCAAAACCGTAGAACAGATTGTGACTTGTGTTGTGCTGGAAACGGCTCTGAATCTTGGGTCCAGGGATCTGGTTCTCCTTTCTGGCTTGCTGTGTGATTTTTGGACATGTCATGCGTCCCCTCTCTGAACCTTTTCCTCAGCTGTAAAATCATGTGGTTGGACTATATCAGAGGTTCTTTACCTGGAGTCTATGAACACTTTTTTTTTTTACATTTTGATAATTGTATTTCAATATATTTGGTTCCCTTATTTTATTTTATGCATTTAAAGACATTATTCCAAGAAGAGACCCATAGCCTTAATAAAGGGTTGATGACATGCAAAAAAAAGGTTGAGAACCCTGGATTAGACAATCTCAAAGGTCATTTTCAGGTCTAAATACTCTGATTCCACCCACTGGGGGCTCTGACTTGGCCTGCCTACCTCATCTCCATGCCAGACTGAAAGAATATTTAATTTGAAACGTTTTTTAAAATTCTGGCAGGAATATTTTTATTTTTAGGCACCTGGCACATGAGTGAGGTATTCCTAGCCAGATACAATTGACAGACTATATTCAGAAACTAGACTGAAGCTAACTTAGCATAATGTAGTAAGCTGAGAGGCAGGCAAGAGATTCCAGTTCTAGATTCTTGCTCTGCCAGTGACTTTGGACCAATCACTTCTCTTCTCTGAAATTGTCTGCTTCATTCTAAAATAAGGACCTTAGACTAGCTGATTTCTAAGGTCCTTTGTGGATTTAAAAGTCGATAGAGCTGAGGAAGTATTGGAAAGAAAGGATTCTGTGGAAATAACCCTGAATTTAGAGTTGAGAACCTCAGGCTACCCTCCAGTGCTACTTACTTCCTATGTAATGTTAAGTCAATCCCTGCCTTTCTCTGTGACTTAATTTCCCCATCTTTAAATTTTGAAGAGTTCAACTTGATGAACTCTAAGGTCGTTTTAAAGTGATAACTCTTTGGTATACATTGGGGAGTTCCCAGGAACTATGGTTTTAGGTATGGGAGATATATTTTGAGAGCTTTATTTTGATATAAAATAGTTGCTCTAAAATGGGGATAACAGTGTTCTCAAACTGTTTATAGTGAGGAAAGCTCTGTGGAAGCTATAAATTTAAATGCATTTAGCAAACATTAAGTGCCTACTATCTACAGAACAGGTATGGGAGATACATAGTTTATACAAAATGAATCCTGTCTAGTCTGGTGTATAATTAAAACACAAAATAATGAATTAAATTCACCACAGGAATGAAGGCTAAATATGCAAAGTGTAAACGGAGCAAAATAGTTACCAGCTTGGGAAATCAGGGTAGGTTTCTTGGAGGTGAAAGCTTTTGAGTTGAGTTCTAAAAGATGAATAGTTATTCCAAAGGTGAAAAGGTGGTAGGGGCATTCCAGACATAGGGAATGACATAAGCAAAGGTAGAGTGGTGGGAAAGTATGTTTGTTTTTTTTTTATGATGATTTTTCCACTAATGCTCTATGTGTGGAGAAGAGGTGACCATGAGTTCTTGAAGGCTATATTCAATAAACATGGAACACCTTTAAATGTGGACCAGTGATGGTCGGTGTCTATCTGAGGAATAACCTGATTAAGTGCTAAGAGAGTCATCACTCAAAACTGGCCACCAGGTAATGGTCCATTTTCCCTCAGCAGTTCAGCTTGGTTTCAACTCCATTGTGCATTATTCCCACTAACCACCTGAAATCTCAACACCATGGAGATCAACTTAGTTGTTCATTCTCAAAACTTTCATAGCTCCCTCAGTTGCTTCTTCCCTCTGATTGGAGGGCTGGGAGATGGAGTATTAAACTTCTCTCAAAGCCTTCCTTCACAGAGGGCTCTGAATTTTCAGAACTTTCTAGAAAACTCTTTATTCTCCATCAGTTGCTCAGCTTATTCTTGATTCACAGAATATCATGCCTTTTGAATACCTCCATATGCCCCCCTTACTTTCTCGCATCCTTCAGCTTTCTTTTGTATGTTGTCTCCCCCTAGTAGATCATAAGCTCCTTGAGAGCAGGGACTGTACCTCTGATAAATATGTCTGCTAAGTGGTCATCCAGCCTCAGTGCAAACACTTCTAGAGCCTAGGAACTCACTATCACGCTGGAGAACTTATTGTGTCATTTGATGGCTGAGATGATTAGAAACTTTTTTCTCTGTTTTGAGCTGCTTCTCTTCACATTCTACCCATCATTCTTAGTTTTTCTTTTGCGACCAATTAAAACAAATTTAATTCCATTTCAATATGACAGTCTTTCAAATGTTTGAAGGCAATAATTGTTTCCTCTCCAATGCTTCTCTTCTCGCCAGTTTTTGTAATTGCTCATCTATGGCATGGTCTGCAGTCCTTTCAAATCCCTTTACCCTTCCTGATTAGTACTTTAGTACTAATAATTATTATATAATATTACATATATAATAGATACTCTATATGTAACTACTACTAAAAATTAGTACTTAGAACCAATAATTAGTACTCTGCAATGTATAGGCTTAGAGGATTGCCTGGGGCACTGAAAGTTTAAGGGACTTTCAGGGTCATACAATAGATGGTATGTGTTAGAGTTAGGACTTTTCTTAGTCCCAGACAAGTTCACTTTTCCTATACCATGCTATCTCTCTTGCGTTACCTTAGGCAGAAAACATGAAGACATTGTGTCCAGAATCGGGGGAGAGGGAGGATACTGACCCCTTCATCCCCTCTAAGGTGCCCAGTATTGTCATGACATCTTCCTATCATAACCTGCCAAAAATTAATTCAGACTGAGATGTCAATGATTGATACTGATTTATAGTGATATCCCCTCCTGTGATGATTTACATTTTAACAGGAATCAGAGATTTAAGCTATATGAAGTTCTAATGATTTCATCTTAGACATCATCCAGCATGTAAGGTAAATGGGGGTGGGTTTGGGACAAGAGCCCATTCTGGCTCTGACATCCTACTGTTTAGGTAGTCGTATATGGTACCAATGAGTAAAGCTTGTGTAGGATGTGAAGGAGACATAGAATTTAAAACCAACAGGTGTTTATTGAGCAACTCTGCCAGATAAAATATCTTACTAAGTGTTGAAAAATGATTTCACTCAGTACAACTGATTGGTGGTATAGCAAAGTACTTTGCAATTGTGTTTTGCTGAACAGTACTCTGAACAGCTGGAGGGTTGGGTAGAGTGATAACACATGTATAGGGCTGTGTATATCTTTATTGCTCTTTATTAATCAACTTCATGAAATATTCATGAGTTCTGGAATATCCTTCCCAACTCCCCTATCTCTGCGTATTGACATTCTGTTAGACAGTAAAGTTCATGCAGACAAAGACCATTGTTATTTATCTTTGTATCTCCTCCAGTGCTGATCAAGGTGCAACACATACAACACAGATTTAATCAGTTTGTTAAATTAATGAATTCCATGCCACTAAATTACATAGAAAAATTTGTGAGGAAGGAAAATCAATCATATGGTAGAATCAGTTATTAAAATCTGGAAGGGGCCCTAGAGATCATCTAATCTAACCTCATTTTTCAGATGAGACATTGAGATTCAGAGAGATTATATTCAGTTACTTGCCCAAAGTTATGGGGGGGGTAAATACCAAGTTGGGATTTGATCTCACATCCTCTGACTCCACTTCCAACATTCTTTCTACTGCACCACAATAAGAGATTGAGCCTGTTCTTTTCTGAATATGTAGCCATGTTTGCATGGGAGTTTCCACTTTGTATTTCCTTAGAAATAGCTTTGACTCTTTGAGAAGCCTGTCATTTTTGTTTCTGGGTCTGATCCTCACACAGATGCTGATGCAGCCCCTTCGTGCCTCAGCCGATGACTTAACCACAGAATTGCTGAATAGGAAGAGACCCCAAAGGTGATCTGGCCTAACCTTGGACTTAAAAAAGGATCCTTTCTTCAACATATTCAACAAGTGGTCATCTACCCTTTGCTTGAAGACCTCAATTGCAAATGAATCCCCTATCTCCCAAAGCAACCCATCATACTTATGAATAGAAAGCTCTAATTGTTGAGAAGCTTATCCTTATATCAAGTTGCTATGGTGGGGAAAAAACAATCCAGTCCTTGACAGTTACCCTTCTGGTGATATGCTTCTGAAATTATCTAGACTGGTCATCCAATAACAGAACAACAACAACAAAAAGCCCATTGTGAGGCAAGAAACTTTTCTAGCTTGGGAGGATCTGGAAAAACTTTTACTTTTCTGGCACACTTTTTGGGAACTCAGAATTATCTCCACTTCATAATGAGATAGCAGAAGAAGATTTCTGGATGGTTTTATGAACCAAAAAGAAAAAAAAATTCAGATAACTCAGGACTTCCATCCTGGACAATGATTCCCCTATTCATGGAGGTTGGGGCCAGTAGGTATAGATTGAACCCACAGCAGCCTATAGATCTGTCCATTCTTCTGCCTGCATCCTAATGACACTAAGTTTACTGAAATATTATACTAATTGCTTTAAATATCTTCTGGCTTCTGAGAAGCTGGAT
The DNA here is from genome assembly GCF_900497805.2 of Vombatus ursinus. NCBI lineage: Eukaryota > Metazoa > Chordata > Mammalia > Diprotodontia > Vombatidae > Vombatus > Vombatus ursinus. The sequence continues at coordinate 17,454,430 of NW_020954596.1, read as the reverse complement.
GGTGCAGTGGATAGAGTGGTAGGCCTGAAGTTAGAAAGACCCTAGTTGAAATCTAGCTTCAGATGCTTATTAGCTCTGTGACTCTGGGCAAAGTCACTTAACCCTGCTTGCCTCAGTTTCCATATCTATAAAATGAATTGGAGAGGAAATGGCAAACCACTTCAGTGTCTTTGCCAAGAAAACCCCCAAAAGTGGTCATGAAGAGTTGGACACAACTAAAAATGAGTAAACAACAAAATCTTCCACTCTTCGACATACGCACAGCACATCTTTCTAAAAAATGTAATAAATATTTTATGGTATAAATTGCTTGGAGAAATAACCAACGATTCTAATATCTTTAATAACAGGGGAGTGCAATAACTCAACAACAGTAATTACCTCCCAATAATTGTTGCTGGTAGTTTTGCAATAAATAATAATGGCAGATTGAGAGGCTGGGGAATGGAGGCTTTGGTAATTGAAATGACTAACAGTGAGTCATGCTCTAAGTAGGAGCAGCTGTGAAGCAAGAACATGAAAAGACCCATCTGTGTAGCATTTTCATACATCCAAATCTGTTTCCACTTAAGAAAAAAATCAATCAGAATTATTCTCTTCCCATGAAGACACAGAGAGACATGAAGAGATTAGTGTGACTTGGCCACTGAGAAAGGAATGGCCTTGCTGGTGATGCCTGGGGAAGAGTTAGGGGGTCTGTTTGCATGGTTGTCTGTTTTCTCCCCTTCTCTTTTTCCTCTTCATTGCTTTTCTCTTTTCTTGACTTCACCTGCCTCCTTTGGTACAAGGGTGTTGAGAACAATGTGAATAACACACTTTATTGTTTTAAAATTCCTATGGATTTTACCTAATTTGATCTTCACAATGACCCTGTGAGGTGGGGAAGACAGGTATTATTACCTCCATTTTACAAATGATAAAAATGAGAGTTGGAGAAGAAAGGTGCAAAACTGAAACTCTAGTCGTTTGACCCCAAGGCCAAGGCTCTTTCCACTATTGCTTTTACCTCTTTCTTTCTACCTCCCTGGGACCTTTGTCATTCATCTTTTTTGACCTGTTCATTCACTCCCCCTTTTTTCTTTTTTTCTTCTTTCCTTTTCTACTCTTTCTCCTTTTCCTCCCTTTCTCCTTTAGTACCATTTCATAGAATCTCAGAGTCAGAGCTGGGAACTTTGGCTATCTAATTCAATCTATTGCTGTCATTCAGTCATGTCCAATGATGTTTCATGATCCTGTGGATTATGAATTCCTTCTAGAGCAGTGGTATCAAATTCAGACAGAAATGGAGCTGGGCTACACATCAACGTAAAAGCAAAGTAAAAACACAAAAACAAAAACAAAACAAAAAAAAAACCCCAACATATGAACATTGCCCACATTCTACTGTATTTTCATTTATATTGATAACTATTTCCCCATTAGATTTTAATCTGGTTTTACTCGAGAGTATGGCAAGCCGCAATATGGCTTGAGGGTTGTGTGTTTGACCCCTCTGCTCTACAGTATCCCTGAGACAGGTAGGGACTCATCCACCTGCTTGAACACCTCCAGTAATGTTAAACTTGCTATTTCAGAAGGCAGCCCTTTCAGTTGGGGGACAAAAATTAATTGTTAAGAAGTTGTTTTTAGGGACAGCTAGCTGGAGCAGTGGCTAGAACATTGACTCTGGAGTCAGGGAGGACTTGAGTTCAAACCTGGCCTCAGACACTTACTAGCTATATGATCCTGGGCAAGTCACAACCCAGTTTGCCTCAGTTTCTTATCTCTAAAATAATCTGGAGCTCTAGTATATTTGCCAAGAAAACCCCAAATGGGGAGTCAGATATGAATGAAAATAACTGAACAAAAACATTCTTATCCACTTCAAAGTTTTGTTATAAAAGCACTTATAAGCCCAGAAATGGTATGATAATGTGAGTTGTTAGTTGCTGGTGTAAAATAATGATAATAATAACATTCATATGGCACTTCAAGTTTTGCAAAACCCTTTCTGTATATTATCTCCTTTGATAATGGTTTCCCAAATGGTTTCCAGGCCCTTTACCATGCCATTTGCCTTATGGATCCATTCCAGTTGAATTCCTAAATGGAGAATCATAGCTACCAAGTTGTGAAAGAGGCCATGGTGTGGTTTGATCTGCCTTTTTAGGAACCTTTACTTGACTAGCACCACTGGTTGGAGGCTTGCTGAGTTCTTTTCAGGGCTGCTCATCTAGCTTTGGTTTCTACCTTTCACTCAACTCTCACTTGTGGCTGTAAGAAGCTATAGCATGTACAATGGCCACACCCCATAAACCATCTCAGCAGATGGGCTAAACCAGGTTGAAGTTAACCAACTGGCCTCAGACCCATGGTGAGTTAGGGGGCCTTTACCTCAAGCATAAGACTTCCTCCAGAAGAATGGGTGGATGAGAACAATTTGTTCCAATGGCCATGAAGGTGGCTGAAGTAGGTGCTGTGGAGCTCTTAGAGCTTGGCCAGACATCCACCAAGGTCATCCACTGCATCTTGGGCCATTGCCAGGCCTATTGACTTTTGTCTTGCCACTGGATTTCAATGACTCTGGAAGAGAGAGTGAGCCTGATGGCTTTGAGCAACTTTGTCTCACCTAAATCCAGTTTACAAGCAAGTCAAGACATCACCCATGATGACATTGGTCTTCTTTGAAAAGGAAGAACAGGGGCAGCTAGGTGATGCAGTGGATAGAGCTCTGGCCTCGGAGTCAGGAGGACCTGACTTCAAATCCAGCCTCAGACACTTGACACTTACTAACTGTGTGACCCTGGGCAAGTCACTTAACCCAAATTGCGTCACCAAAAAGAAAAAGAAAAGAAAAGAAAATGAAGAACAAACAATTTCAACAACTCCTACTTTGGGAAGAAAAAAGAGAATGTGTCCTAGTTAGACCCTGCAGTGCATAGAGCACTGATCCTAGAGACCAGAAGATCTGAGTTCAAATGTGACCTCAGTCACTTATTATTTTATAATGTGACCCTGTGCAAGTCACTTAATCTCTGTTTGTCTCACCTTAAAATGGGAATGTAACACTAACCACCCAGGTTGTTGTGAGGATCAAAATGAGATAATACTTGTAAAGCACTTAGCATAGTGCCTGGCACGTAACAAGTACTCAATAAATATTTCCTTCCCCTCCCCCAAATCAAATTCATTAGCTTTTCATATATGGTGGCTTTTTTCTTCATTACGTAAACAATTTTAATGTGTGTAGATTGTAGAGGAATGATTATTTTTGGCCACTCAACTTTCAGGCACATCTACACACTAGGAAAATAAACCAGCAACAACGAAGTTGAATACAAATCATTTCATTATTACTCTGGCAAGAACAGATCCTACCAGACTGAACTGATTTCTTTTTTTTTTTTTTTGAAGTAGTGTTGCTAAAATGATAGATTAAAAATTTTAGCAAAGCATTTGGTAAAATCTCTCACATACTGTTCTTATAGATAAGATGGGGAGATGTAGGCCAGAATATTCCATAGGACTATAAGTAGCACAGTGGATAGAGTGTCAGGCCTGGGGTCAGGAAGACCCATTTTTGTGAGTTCAAATGTAGCCTCAAATGACACTTACTAGCTATGTGACCCTGGGCAAGTCACTTAACCCTGTTTGCCTCAGTTTCCTCATCTGTAAAATGAGCTGTAGAAGGAAAGGGCAAACCACTCCAGTATCTTTGCCCTCAAAAACCCCAGATAGGGACATGACTAAAATGACTGAGTAACAATAACTATTAGATGGATTTAGTACTAACTGAATGGTCAAACAGAAGGCATAGTTATTAATGGTTTGATGTTTCACTGGAAGGAGGTCTCCAATGGAGTGCTCTAGGGATCTATGTTTGCTTCTGTTCAGTGTAACTTTTTATCAATGACTTAAGTAAAAGCAAAAATGGCATTCTTAGGGATAGTTAACACTGGAAAACAGAGTTAGGTTCCAGCAAGTTCTTGAATAATATACAATAGACTAGAGCATTGAACCAGATCCAATATGATGAAATGTGCTAAAACATAAAGTCTTACAGCTGGGTTCAAAAATGGACTTTAGAAGCCAATAGTCATTAGCAGTCTGTCTGATAATGGCAGCTACAAAAGCTAACATGATTTCAGTTTGTATTAAAAGCATAGCTTCCAGGAATAAGGAGGTGACAGAATTTTATTCTGCCCTGGTCAGTTGGAAGAGACAAATTTAAACTTGATGTAAGGGTCCTTTCTGCCAATTAGAATATTAGAGTTATTTAAAAGTGGCATGGACTACCTGAAGAGATAATGGGTTCCCCTTCATTGGAGGTCTTCAAGCAAAAGCTGAATGATCGATCATGTGTCTAAAATGTTGTGGAAGGGAATCTTATGGATTAGATTAGGTGTTCTCTGAGGGTCCTTCCAAGTCAGAAAGTCTGTGATTCTCTAATATAAAAGACATGCAGGGGGCAACTAGATGGCACAGTGGATAGAGCACCGGCCCTGGAGTCAGGAGGACCTGACTTCAAATCCAGCCTCAGACACTTGACACTTACTAGCTGTGTGACCCTGGGCAAGTCACTTAACCCCATTGCCTAGCCAAAAAAAAAAAAAAAAAAAGACATGCATAGTTATCCAAACGCAAGCCTCCTGATAACATCTTTGTTTTCTCTTTGACTTCAGATAATATTTCATTTTAAATTGCCCCAACATATCCTGGGTAACTATGCCTCACATGTGGTGAAAAGAACTCTGAATTTGGACTCAGAATTCAAATCCTATATTTGCTACTGTGTGTCCTTGGAGGCAGAGCCCTGGACCTCTCTTGGGTTCTAAGTTTCTGTTTTGTTAATGAGGAGTTTGGACTAAATTTCCACTAAGATTCCTTTCATTACTGAATCCTATTATCCCATATGCATATGTCTTATCTTCCTACCAGTCTTATCTAAATTTATATCCTCCCTTCCAAATCTTAGTGTTCCACACACAGAGCAGCCTATGAATAAATGTTTATTAATTGCAATTTATTGAATGCATTTGTGCATATACAGTACCAATCCAAGAGGAGATTTTTGACCCTTTACCCCATTTGGATGAAATCAAAGACTTCCTTGATAAACTGAGAACTGGTTGCCCTTCATAAGAGGTTATAATTTTCATGTATGAGCTGGAGACTTTTGATCGTAAGAGAAGGAAGAAGGCAAAAATTTATAAGTAACAGAGCCACCAACCAGATTAGCAAGAAATTGAGCAAAGCCCACCAAGGCAAGAGAAAGCTGTCCTTGCCCTTTAGGTAGTGAGCTCAAGTAGAGGGCAGCCAACCAGGCTGGAGAAGAAGGCTCTTTTTTTAGACTAAATTCAGTCTGAGTCCAAAGGAACCCTCAAGTGGGAGATTAAAGGCAGCAAAGAACCTTGGGAGAAGGGGTTAGGCTGAAGTCACCAAATTTAGAATATGCAGAGTATTTGATCAAAAGGGAGAATTACTGAGTGTCAGTAGCCATAGGCAATTTGCTTCCCTCACTCTGTAGTCTTGGTCTCTCTCCCCCTGACCTGCTTCTATGCATTAAAGCTCAGATCAACTAACCCCTTTCCATAGAGAACATTCTAGTGTTCTCTCTCACTCTCTCTCTCTCTCTCTCTCTCTCTCTCTCTCTCTCTCTCTCTCTCTCTCTC